>NC_091747.1:57057436-57154936 GCF_043380555.1 Nothobranchius furzeri
TACTCCGGGGGTACAGGGTACCAGGCCCTCTGACATGGGCTGTTACACCCCTGTATGAACGGTGCCAGAGCTTGGTCCACTTGCCGGCAATAAGTCTGGATCGTTCCCAGTGAGAGTTGGACTCCGCCAAGACTGCCCTTTGTCACAGATTCTGTTCATAACTTTTATGGACAGGATTTCTAGAGGCAACCAAGGTGTTGAGGGGATCGTTTGGGAGCCTGAGGATCAGGTCACTGCTTTTTGCAGATGATGTGGTCCTGTTGGCTTCATCAGAACGTGATCTTCGGCTTCGCTGGAGCGCTTCGCAGCTGGGATGAGAATCAGCCCCTCTAAATCTGAGACCACGGAGCTGACGAGGAAGAAAGTAATTGCACCTTAAGCCCATTTCAAAGGGGGGTGTCTATTCCTCATCCCACATGGGACCCGACTGGTTTAGGACAGCTCTTTTGAGGACACCATCACACGAAAACAGCACTCCCTCCAGTTTTCTTTGCCGATACAAATGCTTGTTTGCTGATTTAAAACATTTAAAGGGACTTTACGGAGTTTTGAATTTTTATGCTCACGATTGCCCCCTCAGGCCAAAAGTGTAACGGCAGCTTCAATAGTAGGCTCGTGCACGAGGAGCGCATGCTGTATGTGCACACTCCTTAACGAAAATAACAGCTGTGTGTGTGTGTGCGTGCGTGCGTGCGTGTGTGTGTGTGTGTGTCCCAGAGGAGAGAGGACAGGAGAACGCGCAGCTAATTAATTAAATAATTTGGTTCTGTACCTTTCTCTCCAGCACAGCCGACAAAGGTTTATGGTGGGTCAGTCCTCCTGCATGCTCAGATCATTCCCTTCCCTTGCTTGAAAAATTGTTCCAAAATGAAAGTTGAACCCACATCTTTTTTATCTGTGAATTCAATGCCGTTCGGCGAGTCTCAAATAAAAATGTGGGCATCTTACTGTAAAAAAAATATACCATTAATGTAAAAACTAAACTCAAAATAAACTATGTTCACATCCAGAATCGAACCCGGGTCTTCCGCACGACAGTCCGACGTCTTACTAGATGAGCTATAGCGCCTGTTATGTTTTATGTATCTGTAAAATTTATATCCTTGATGACAGCTGAAACAACGTTCAAAGAACAATTCGGAGCGAAAATGGCTATTTTGTTGCTAATTTGCAGGAAATACCTAGAAGAAAGTAGCTAAGGGTCCTCAGAAATGTAGCTAGGTTCATCACTAGGTGTTAGAAACAGCGACAAAGTCGCTGAGTTGGCACTACCTCACGCTCTACTGCTAAAGCTACTGATAGCAAATGCTACGGGCTATGCCTGAGAGTGAACGCGCATGAAGCAGCCTGCTCGACCCGAGCAGCTCTCTTTTTCCGTGATTTTACAGAAAAACAGGCAATCACAGTAAAAATGCCAGGGCTCATTCTACAGGACCAGGGCATTGCAGGAGAATGTATGAAGAAGAAATTTATTATTTCTATACATGTTTTGGCCGTCAAACTTCCATAATGCCCCTTTAATGAAGATAACAAAGGTAAAAATGAATCAGTCCGGAGGCAGATGCTCCTTCACAGGGCCGTTTCCGACTTCAGAAGGACTGACAAAAATCAGAGAATACACTGCAGAAAAAAAAGCGAGATAACTTGAAACGCGTTAGCATCAAACTTTCCTCCTTGTTACTGGGGTTTGGTAAAAGGGCCGACTACCATAAAGCCTGTCAGAGAGAAACGTCTAACTCAGAAGTAGAAAGAAAACGGGTTTCATGTCAGACAGAACGCTAATTCAGGGTGCTAAGAGTGCTCTCGTGTGATTGGCTAACAGACAGCTGCAATGTGACAAGTTGTTGCCAGTCGAAAACAAATGTCAGCATGAAAAGGTTTGATTTAAATAAAAAGCTGCAGGTATAAGTCGTGATTAATGATTAATTCATTATTCGGTTTTTAATGATGAGGAAAAACTAAATTCTTTGTTAGAAGAGCGGCGAGGCGGGAAAAGCTGAAGTGACTGAAACCAGAACTGCTGTTTAGTGAATGAAAAGAGGAGCGTCGGCATGTTGTTGCAGAGGAAGCCTGCAGGAGGCAGCAGAGAGCTGTGCATCATCACAGAACAATTGCATAGAGACAAAGAGTTCCTGGAATAGAAGAAAAAAAGAAGAAGAAAGAGAATAAAGAGATGATGACGGAAACCTAAATAAGAAAAAGGGTGAAATGAGCATGACTTTTGTTTGTTTGCCGTTTTATCTCTCTTCGTCGTTAGCTGTGAATCCACTGCCTCTGCTACCCCACCCATCTCAGTCTGCTTCATCAGAGCAGGAAGTTTGTTGCCGTGGGCGAGGTGGTGGTTGCCCTGGAAACAGAGGCCTGTTGCCTACCTTCCTCCTCCTCCTCCTCTCACGCTCCCTCTCTTTCCCTCCTTGCAACTTTTTTCACCGTGAGCTGTCAGCTTCCTGAACGTTTCTCCACAGATCCTACGTACAGTCTCACTCCCAGGAAAGGTAATGCTGTGTTTAAAAAAAACGAACTCCTACATCTTTGCGTTTCAACGACACCCATCCTGTCCCAGACAATAATCTCCCTCAGCCGCCTGTCTGTCCATCTCCATTAGACTGGCTACAGCAGGTGTTCCCTGACTACAATGCTTCACTGGCTGCTTCTAAAGCACAATTTACCGTGTTGCCACCTGCTAGACGTCTCTCAGCTTAACGCAGAGGGACGGACAGATTGTGTGTCCAGGCTGGGATTCTCACGGAAAGGTAATTTAGGATTAAAGATGCACCCAAAAACTAAACCTGCTACAAACTAAAGTTAAAGAGAGTATGATTCTACGTTTTATTATGTACATGTTTGGTAGCACAAAGAGACAAAGCAGCCAATCACAACAGTGAATGGATACATGTATTCATCCAGATGTGATGAAGAATCTTTGAATGGTTTTTGGTGCCAGATGTGCTGGTTTGAGTATTTCAGTGTTTGAGAAAAGTATCCAGCATGGATGATAACGTCTCGTTAACGTCAGAGGTCAAAGGAGGAGTGAGCAGACACGAGAAACACCCGTACCACCAAGGTCTGTAGAGTAACATCTCATAACCACCACATGTTAAACCTGGACAACAGCAGATCACGACGGACAATAGGAGAAGGTCTGAGGACTTGGTTTCAGCGGCAACACTCAGATGGTCAGTCAGAATCTGATGGCAGCAACTTGAAAGCCTGGATCCACCCTGCCTTGTATGCAGAGTCCGAAATTAAATTTTTTACTCACCGGCCAAGCATATTTTTTACCGGCCAAAATTCTAAATGATTTAGATCTACCTAAAGCATGTTATTCTATATTATGTTGATTCCAAACAGAGTGACAAAATAATTAAAACATCAATTAATAAGAAAAACAACTCTTTTGTCATTTTTACTATATATTTATTTATTTTTAGAGATGTTTTTATGAACTCTTTCATTGAAATCTAGTCAGACTCCTTGTTTTCTCTGTCCATGAAGTCTGGCCTCCTGCTTCTGACACCGTCTTTGTGCCAAAGCATTACAGCCTCATTTGGGTCATAGTCCTTGATCTCTGGAGAACACAGCTGCACCATGAGAATATCTGAAAGTGTGTCAGGGCTAGGGTTGTCACGGTAACCGGTGTAGCGGTAAACCCCGGTAAAAAAGTTGACAGTAATAATAACCGTCTTGTTTTTAAAAAATATATTATCTCGGTGGGTTACCGTGGCTGCGGTGTAGGCGCGGTGACCCTTACCAGCCACCGTATCATCTGCTGAAGTTGCCGGCGGCACATGCGCACTTTGTTGTTTACGACCAAAACTTTCTTTAAGCTAAAGCTGAAATAATGGCAGGAGGAGACGGCAGCACTCGGGACATTTATTATCCCTCAAAGAAGACAAAGTCGGAAGTATGGGCATTTTTTTGGATATTTGAAGAATGCCGAGGGACAGTTGTCTGTGAAAGGCAGCAACGCTACGTGGCCATCATAATGTAGCCATTGTCTCACGACTCCATCTCCGGTTCGCCACTTTTCACAAAATCTTATGGTTGCCACTGGTCCTGGTGGTTTTTCTTCCAGTTCGACGAGTTTTCTTTTGGAAGGCTGGCTGACTCCAGTTAAAAACCCCCACATTTCACCGCTAGTTTTAACACGAAGCTAACTGCTAACTTGATAAACCGATTGAATGGGATAGGTGCAAATGACGTTGGATGCGGCGCTCACGTTTCGCGTACGTTGCATGCAGGCGGGAGGAGTATCAGAAATCCATGGAAGATGACTGATAAACTTAACTTATTTGGTGCAAACATTTACTCACCAGGTGGCAGATAGAGCTCACAAATTTACTCGCCAAATGGAGCAATTTGCTCGCATTTGGCGAGTGTTAATTTTGGACCCTGCTTGTATGGTTCAGACGGGCAGTCTTGTTGCTGACCATGTCCATCCCTTTACGACCACGTGAACCCATCTTCTGATGGCTTCCTCTAGCAGGATAATGTCACAAAGCTTAGATCTTCTCTAACTAGTTTCTGGAACATGACCACGAGTTCTCTGGACACCAATGGCCTACACAGGGACCAGATCTCATTCCAGCCCAGAGCCTCTGGGATGTGGTGGAACTGGAAAATCACATTACAGATGTGTAGCCAACGTATCTGCAACAACCGTGTGATGCTCTCATGTCAACATGGGCCAGAACCTCTGAGGATTGTTTCCATCTCACTTAGAATCAGTGTCGTAAGACTTAAGGCAGTCCTGAAGTCAACATGGGTCCAAGGCCTGGAATTAACTTGCTTTATAACATCGAATTGCATCTTTGTTCACATACTTGCTGAATGGCGTGTAGTAGGGTTGTCGCGATACAACTTTTCACTTCCGATACGATACCAATATTGCAGCCTTCAGACAAAGATATCAATCTGATACGAATGACACAGACTTTCACCTATTTTGTAGTGTGGAATGTGATATTTCCTGTCATTTCCGTCCACAAGAGCCAATAACAGTGAGTATGAAAAAAAAAATACAATTTTTTTTAACCATTGGTTGCAAAAATGTGAACCTTAACGGACTGCTCATATATTGGGAGATTTTTGATGCAGTGCGATATAATCCGATAGTGTTTTTGGGTCGATATCGAATTACTTTCGATATTGAAATGGGACATCCCTAGCATGTAGCACTGGACCATTCCTCTAGGGGGCACAGTAAAGCACTCAGACTGAATAGGGAGCCGGGTTTGTGGGGTACAACCAAAACAAACATGGCGTATATTGCTGGGTTTCACATGACTTTGTATTCATGTCACCAAATGCAGATGGGGGTACGGAAGTAGCCGGCGCTGCAGAGAACCTCATTTACTCTACAGTTATTACAATCACTCTAATCGGGACAAAGAGAAAGGTTTTACTCAAGTCCCGAATGTGGTGCGTCACAAAAGGACCTAAAACCGAACAGAAAAGAAGACGGCAGAAGTGGATCTGTAATCTCTGGCTTAGAACGAGAATTTACAGCGATCACTTTTTAAACAGGTAAGGGATTACAAAATGTTTCATGGCATTTTATTAAACAGTTACTGAGAAACAGCCATAAAAATGGCAGGAAAACACAGTTTGACACAGTTTTCACGTGTCCTAACCACAGTTTCAGAGTGCTAATGTATTAGCAGTTAGCTTAGTGTTGTAACATGGCGTTTCTACCTTATTAAAATCAAACAAATGTTTCAGAAATTTGGATTTCAAAAGGTATAAAAAGTTAGTTACAAGTAGATCCTGGCACATACCCATCGTTAGCATTAGCAATAGCATTAATATGAGCCAATGAATTAAAATAACACAAGTCACTACTTACAAGAGCAAAAACAAGACAACGGCCATTTAAAGCTTCTTCGGTTCACCAAATAATTAACCTGAAATAAAATAGTTGGAGTCTTCCACAACCACCACTTCAAAATCAACGCAGGGCAGCCATTTTAAACATGCGTGCAGGTCGTTAAACAGCAAGTATATTCTTGGCATAAACTGGTAGTTGCAAGGTGTACTCAATAAAATTTTCTGTTCAATTTATTTACACAGATCTTGCAGAATGTTTAACGTAGGACAATAAGCTCTAAAACAACAACAAAAATTTGTACAGCCAAGATAATTTCCATCTGTCCTTGAAGAACGTCACAAAACAAATTAAACCGTATCTGTATCTCATCGCTCTGACATAAATGTCTATCAGCCTCTCAAACACCACTTTTTTTCATACCCATTTAGTTGACCTCAGTTTCCTACATGTTTTGTCTATATTTTACTGCGTATCAACTAAAACAAGTTAAATTTTACAAAGATTCCAGCCCTAAGAAGAGGAAAACACCATAAGAACACAGAATAAACAGGAAGTCCAGCTGTAAGAAGCACCGCCACAGAAAACATCCTGACAGTTGGCAATGTTCTTGAACCCTGCTCGCTGCTGTGTATTACTTGTCACTTGCCATTTATCACTTCTCATTAACACACACACACACACACACACACACACTGTGAATGTGCCACCTGTACTAATATCCACATTGCTGACAATGTTCTCATGAATACTGACCAAGAACGGGAGGGAGCCGAGGCCAAACATCAGAAGCTACATGCACTTCATTCCCATTGCACGATGCCACAAACGGTACAAATGGTTGCATGCAAGGAACCGTGCTAAAGTGGAAGCGAAACAAGAATCGTAGCCTGAAATTGGCATCAGTGTGATGTAAAACTTGCAAACCCAGGCTGTTTACAGCAAACAATGGTGCTTGTTGAATGTGCTGTTCAGGCTAATGCAGTAATTATGCAGTAATCATGTTTACTGAATTAGCTGGCAACAGTAAACAAAACATCTACAGCAAAAAAATAAATAAATAAATGTGTACGGCACAGGATTATAGAAAAGCAAAAGAGGCTAAATTACACAGTTGCAATTAGCAAGCTGCATGTTTGATTAGCATCTTACAAACCTGCACATTTGTGCATTGAACGGATTCATAATTTACGTCGGTCTTATAAACACCAGCAGGGTGCTCAGCCCCACCGACAGTTTAACCACAACTATTGTCTAAAAGATGCACGCTATGTCTTTGTGGATGACTTGCATTTAATTGTGATGTGCTATGAAATCTTCTGTCGCTCTGCATTTCCACTACTTCTGTGAATCAATCTAATCATCCTGCATTTTGTTGCTATTCCCCTCTTAACGTTTAAAGTAACATATTTTTTTTATTTTAAACTAGAGCTTTAACATTATTCTCAGTGATTGTTGGGTTTGAAACTTGACCAGTTTCATATGACACCACTCTGCAGCCCTCTGCTGACCAAAAACTGCACTTGATAGTTTTGTGGAGCGGGTAGGTGTCCTAGGGGGCACTCTTTACATGCTTTAGAGCTGTTAGCTGTAATGCTAGCAGTTAGCATTTTCAGTTTGTCAATGAAAAGCACAAGAAGATGAAAAAGAAGTTTGCATCAGGAAATAAAAGAGTAACGTCTTTGGAGGTGAAGCAAAGAGCTAAAACCAGAGTGAACATAGGCACGGCCTACACTAGTTCAAGGGAGCTAAAGGAGGCTACAAGATCACGGACTGATAGTGACCTGGCTTTGTTGCCAATGGAACTGTAGGTAATACTATTTTTGTCCAACAGTGTGGATCTTTTTACTTTATGGTTTCTTTTAATATTAAGCCTGATTCATATTTCTCCGTCAGCTCC
Organism: Nothobranchius furzeri; assembly: GCF_043380555.1. Taxonomy (NCBI): domain Eukaryota; kingdom Metazoa; phylum Chordata; class Actinopteri; order Cyprinodontiformes; family Nothobranchiidae; genus Nothobranchius; species Nothobranchius furzeri. The sequence continues at coordinate 57,065,161 of NC_091747.1, forward strand.
GCAAGGGACAGACACGCACGGATTGACGGAAGCGTTTTGCTCTCATACTTCTCCGTCTCCTGGGGAGTGTTGCAAAGCAATTCCCCAAAAGGACAACAGAGGGCGTAGCGCTGTTCTGTGGTATCCTGTCATGTCCAAGATAGTGTGTTTATATTGTGTTTGTTGTATACAAGAGACTTTTTAAAACAGACAAATTTGTCTCTCATTCTCCTCCACCTCTTCAAGCGCTCGCCACCTCAAAACCCACATTTCCTGTCATTTCCGTCCACGAATAAAATGCCTGCTGCGTATCTTTTCACTCCTCCAGTCACGGGAGAATTAAATGTTCATATTTTAGAGTTTTTTCGCGAGGTATTCTTCAAGCTTCTCTGTGTCTGCCGCTAGTTATCCTTGGCTCTCTTTATGTTTTTGAGGGCGCAATGGTGGTAGTGTAGACAACAGCGGCATCCTGACCAATCACAAGCTTGCATTCTCCGTCTCGACGGACGGATGTTTACAAAAGTGGGCTCGACTCCATACGTACTTGTGTGCCTGCCAGGGTCCTACGCAAGGACAGATAATGGCGTTGCGTGTCTCCGCACTGACGCAGGCGGAGAAGCATGACTCAGGCTTTAGTTGGCTCATGTTAGTGTTAGCTTGTTGTTAGCCCTAGCTACAACGGGCTGCATGCAGCAGGGTTGTTCACAAAAGTTGTAATTCGACTTTCAACCAGTAGGGTGGAGAAGCAGGAAACTGCTCAGTGATACTTTAACAAGTAAAACTTCTCATTTGACTTCTCATGTTATTGGCCACGATGGCTCCACCTCTCTTCTGCTTAGCGTTGGGTACCGAATTCGGTACTTTTTAAGGTACCGACCGAATTCCATAGTACCGACTGAGCACCGATTCACGTCATTTGAAACGGTGCCTCGTTTCGGTACCAGTCCTTCATAACGAGAACTTGCCTAGACAGCTGCGCATGCGCAAGAGGGTTATGTCGTCGGTCGCTGCGAGCGATTTGTAAACAGAGCAACATGGTAGAAAGAAAGCACGCTAAAGCTTGGGTCCACTTCGCTAAATGTGATGGGTAACTGGGTGATGATTAAACCAGCAACAACGATCCAAGTGAAGCTGGGCGTACACTGTGCGACTTTTTCACTCGTAGCACTCAGCTTCAGCTCAAACTGTACGACTTCCTCGCAGGGCAGATCTCACGAGTCATGTGCTCACACTGTACGACCCAGTTCTCGGATGCGACCTGACTGCTCACACTGTACGTCTGGTAGCAACACGTCGGCCCTAAAAATATGCTAAAAATTGCAGTTTTTACACAACACGTCAGACTTATTTGTCTTGTTTTGCCGGTTGTCCTTCAGGAGTGCTGCAGGAGGACACACAGGGATTTATGGGGGTTGGATGAGGAAAACGAAATAAAGAAAGTAAATCTGTGTTTTGTGATCAGTTTAATTTGACATGAACACGACAAACACGCTCTCTTGACAATCTTTGTGAGTAAAAAAACCTGTAGAAATTAAAACGAACAATGTGTGTTATTAGGGAAATAGCCGGCGAGCGGTGTTGATGCAGGATTGCGCATGCGCCGTGAGCGGTTCTGATACATTTTGGGTCGCAGCTGCTCGCAGCGCCGCTTCAACAGTGCGATACCCTCACGAGGGACGAGCAAAATATTAAACACGCCAGAAGTCCGTGCGAGCTCACGATTGCTGATCGGTAGCTGGTCACGTGGTGTTAATCGCCTCTCGTAACCCCCTGTACACTACACGACGCAAAACTCGCCCCGATCTCGTGGATTCTCGCACGAGTGGAAAATCGGCTCAAAAAAGTGAAAAAGTCGCGCAGTGTATGCCCGGCTTAAATAAAATGTTTAAGATAACGTTAGCGTGATATGTTAGCTCCCGTTCCGCTAATGGTGCGTTCGCTTTCTCCTCGGAACTCCGAATTTCCGACTAGAACACGAACACGCTCTAAAGTTGGGCTTCACTTTACTAAATGCAACGGGTGAATGGGTGAAGATGAAACCAGCGACAACGATCTAAGTGTGAGGCATCATCGTTTTAATCTGCTCCAGCAGCTAAATAAACTGTTTAAGATAACGTTAGCTTGATATGTTATCTTCCATTGCCACCATTGTCATCAGCTAATGGTGCGTTTGCTTTCTCCTCGGAAATTCTAACTTCCCAGTAGGAAAAATCAAATGAAAAAGGACGGCAAAAGGAATGAAGATAGACAGTAAATTTAGTTCACAGTAAAGATGTTTGCTTCAGTTTAATTATCAGCTTATAAAACTACAAGGACGATGTTAAAATGCAAACAGTTGAATGTTATTTATCGTGATATTTATCAAATATGGTTATATATTGAGAAAAACATATATTTAATTATAAAAGAGAATTAAAATATCCACAAGCTACTCTCCTGTGGAACCAGCTCCCAGCCTTAGTCCGTGAGGCAGACACTTTGTATACTTTTAAGACTAGGCTTAAAACATTTTTATTTGATAGGGCCTATGGTTAAAATCTGATGTTAGACTAAATCTGGACAAGTGGGGGAGTAGAGGGAGGTGGAGTGTACAGTCGGTAAAGACGGCTCTTCCTTGCCCTGCCTCCAACATGCCTCCATCTAAATAGGATAGATTATCCAGAGTTTTCTCTGTAGTTATGCTGCTATAGGCTTAGACTGCTGGAGGACACACTGACCACTTTTCACACTCGACTACTTTCTTCTACAATCTGCTCTTTAACTGTACTATTTTGTGCAATTTCAGCTGTTAACTTTATTTTCTCTGTAAGTGTTTTTCTCCCCAGAAGAAGCTACAATGACGTTCTGCTGAGCTGTGGTGGCCTCATGGAGGGGGCCATCGACTAGCACACTGCTGCTAACCACTTAAACATTCTCCCTCTCCTGATAATAACTTTTTGGTTTCCTTGACTTTTGATGTGCTAATACCAGTTTATCCGTTTAATTATAGATCCACTAGGATAAATACAATAAAGTTTATCTTTCACCAAATAGAATATTTACTACGACATCACAATATAACTATAGACACATTACTTGTCCGTGTGTGTGTGTGTGCGCTCTGTCTTCTCAATCCCCAGTGAGTCGTGGAGGATGGCTGCTTATACTGAGCCAGGATTCTCTGGAGGTTTCTTCCTGTTAAAAGGGAGTTTTCCTCTCCACTGTCGCTTTATGCTTGCTTGGTATGAGGATTGCTGTATAGTCACTGACACTAGTCAGTGACTTGATGCAATTTGCTGGGTTCCTTATATAGGAAACACTATTTCTGATTGGCTTAATGAACTGATCTGAATTGGAATTTTTATTATGTGAAGTGCCTTGAGACGACTCTTGTCGTGATTTGGCGCTATATAAATAAACTTGAATTGAATTGAAACACTCAAAAGTATCTAAAATTGGCACCGTTAAGTACCAGTATCGATTCCTAGGTACTGGGAATTAGTACCGAATCGATTCAAATGTCAAAGGTACCCATCCCTACTTCTGCTAACTTAGCATCACTAGATTTGGAGACCTTAAAGGCTGTTTAAATAACATTTGGGCCATTCAACACACCAGATGACTTTCTGAGAAACTGTGACTGCTGCCTTCATAAAAGGTCATCCAACTCCAGGCACATGCTTCAGCTTTGTCTTTGTTCAGTCTGCAGCAAAGCTGCAGCACCCATGAATGTGCTGTCCTCTATCATCATCTCTGAGTGTATAATTATATGGAGTTTACACGGAAACATCACAGCACCACGTTATCGCTACCTTATAGTTACAGTGACTTAAGTTTAACCACAAACTAGATGTTACATTGAAAATATATATATATAATAACGAAGCCAGAAAAACTGCATTCAGTCCATGAGCGTTACCTGCTGCTGATGTACTCTTCTTCATCATCCTCTTTCTGCGGAGGTTCAGGCATGGCAGGTGATTGGTGTTTCTGCACTATCCTCATGCCCCCTGCTTTTACTTAACGAAAACACACAAAAACACACACGATGACTCCCTGATCAGTTTTTCAACACAAATATCAAAACTAGAAATTTTAAACCAAGATTGCATTTGAAGACTCGTCAAAATTTCACAGCAGTATATATAAAAAACATTTTATAAACATTTACACGTCCATAAATGACCATACACAATTATTTACATAGATTCAGGTGGTTATAAGTTACAGGAATTAGTATACTATATATGTAAGCCTGTAGTTTGGCCATAGAGTTCAGTCGTGGGTTGGAATCTACGGTTGTCTTTCAAATCGTCTCCACGTGCAAAAGGACAGCACAAGGAGTAAATAACATAGTGTATTAATCGCTGCGGAAATCAGTCAACAGGGTAGTCCACCATACACCATCGAAGAAGTAGTACCTCCATCTGATCACTTTCAAAGTCTAAATCATCCAGCGTTAATGCCAAAGCCATTTCAAACGAGCGCTGTTCCTGGGCCATCTTTGTAGTTTTCTGCAGCTCTGAAACCAAGCCTGCTCAACATCTTTCCACAGAGTGCTGTGATTGGATGGATCTAAAATTATTCAGGCTGGTGGTAGACCTGCTGAGGCCACAACAGGCCTGTTTCCGCTGTCGGAACTTCAGGGTAAACTTACAGGAACTTCCCGGCATGCAAAGCCTCTACTTCACCGGGCTGGCTGAACAGCAGGTTCCTGGGCCTTTTCCAGGAATGTTCGGAGTACCTGAAGAGAGGTAAGGACTCGGAATAGCCCGGTGGAGTAGCTGAGCGGAACCTTTGGTTAACTTATTGGTTGTAACACAGTAGGACATGACATCACTAGATGCCGTCCAAAACAACCGGCATTAAAAGGGTAGCTTGTGACGCAGAACGGAAGCAAACAAAAATAAAAAGCGATCGAGCTGCTAAAAAATTACTAAACGCGGAATTCCCTCTCGATAGCTGAGAGGACCGGGACATCTCAACTATCATAAATACCCTGTCCCAGAATATACCCTGAAGTTCTGACAATGTAAACACGCCTTTAGAGCGTAGCTAGACCGATCAGCAGAGCGAAATCTTCTGCTATTGCAACCGCTTTATTTAGATTTCTAGACTAAGCTACCGTAGCACATCTGGGTGGAATTTTGTCATTTTTCCTTCAGAAAAAGAATAACATTTGAAATCCATTGAAATGTAAATTTACATGTACATTACATTTACATACATAGCCCAGGACTCAGTCCAGGACTGACTTTTAAAAAAATCAAATAAAATCTTTAAATTTTACTCGTTTGGTTTTATGTTTATGCATCTCGTACACACAGTAACCTAGGCTATTTCACAAGGCTATTTAACTGAGGCACAAAATCTGAATCTTCTGTACAAGGACATTTTATGGTCTATTAAAATGTTAAATAAAATTTAGCATAAGGTTCAGAATAAAATACAATATTTTGGTAAATGTATGGCTAATTATGGATAAGTTATGGTTCATATTTGGCTTTATTGTGGGATTTTGGGATGGTTATGGCTATGCTTTGGAAAGCCACATTTTATTTTGGGTAATCTTTTGGCAAACTTATGGTTACACTTTGATATCCTTTGGCCATTTTGTGGTATTTTGGGGTTCTTTTTGTATAGTTATGGTTGTGCTTTGGAATTCCACAATTTATTTTGGAAGAATTCTGGCAACCTTTTGACAATCCATAATTCTATTTTGGCGTGCCTTATCTGGGCCATATTTGGCCCATCATTCCACCCAAAAGAGTACCAAACTGGCATGCCAAACTAGTGCCAAAAATTATTCTGGCAACCTTTTGACAATCCATAATTCTATTTAGGCGTGCCTAATTTGGGCCATATTTGGCCCATCATTCCATCCAAAAGAGTACCAAGTCTGGCTTGCCAAACTAGGGCCAAAAAGAATTTGCTATCTGGGAATCTTATAAAGTAAGCTCTACACAAAGTACTGTGAAATATTTGAGTTTAGAATTGTTTAAAGACACTTGACTAGCTATTAGGTTGGTCTGTTTACCCGCCATTAATCTTTGTTTCTCCAAACTGAGGTTGTTCAAGTAACCATCTACATGTAGGGCAGTTATACATTTTCCACGGGGATACCGTTGGAACGGTGTAAACACAGTTTAATGACTTTGAATCCCTCAGCAGGCTGTTTAGCCTACAGCACTAAAGCGCAAACATCAGAACAGCTGATTTGTAGCTGAGCTCGTTCAACTTCTTCTCCCAAGGGTTCGTTTTTTAAGCAACACGTCGAAGCTTCACACACCGTCCGTCACGTGACCTAATCTGTAAATAAATACGTGACACCTGGCCATAGGTCGGGTGCGAGGTGCGCTGTTTATCTCACTGGGCTCGAGGTCCTGCCAGAAAGCACCATTTTCCTCAGCTTCTCGCCAGTCTGCGTCAACACTTTCCTACCAAACGCCTCGCGAGGGTGTGCGGTGATTATCTCATCCCAATCAGGAAGTAGGGAAATGTGCGTAAAATAACTGACGCAATCTGGGTTGTTTTCCTGCCAACTCAAGGATTGCTCAATAAAAACTCATCATGCGAGTCTCCCCTCGAGGCAGCACAAAAACAAAGGCCTTGGGATCTATGTGAAGAATTAAAAACACAACAGTCATGGAGGCTTACCTGCAGGGAGATGTCCGCCTTTGGTTTCATTTTTCTCCTTCGGGGGGGACGACATGCTCGCTGTGATCCGGGACCCGCTGCGAGGAGGAGCCGACGTGTCCGAAAAACCGATTTCTGCGCTATTTGGCCTCAAACTGGGGACTACTCTTCACCCTGGATCGTCAACGTGGCTTTTTCCTGAGCATTGTTTGGAAACGATGCGTGATTACGTCACGCAGCCCACCGTAAAAAAGCGTGCTGACGTAGCCCGCAATGATGAAACGGACGTGACCTGGAGATGGCCACGCTATTTGTTTTCTTTATCAGATAAACATGTTTGTCATGTTGGTTAAAGTTTTTCCGCAAGTTAACAAGAAATGTCGAATCTAATCATAAATGCAAGGACACAAATAAATTAAAATAAATATCAAAGCAAATAAAGTCAAACACATGAGCTTGTTAGATCATAAACCTGAAGCTGGGGTTCCCCGAAGGACCTCATCAGCTGCAGGCCTACCAAAGACCTTGGAGATGAGCTGGTTCTGCCCCATCATCCCAGGTGAAGCATTCGATAGTTCTCCAGTTCTTCTTGGTGGATGGTGCCATCATCTACCTGCTGCAGAGATCTTTGACTCACCTGGAGGACATATTGTGAAAATGGGAAAGACTGATCTTTCTGTATCCATCTCTTAGTTAGGACTGCTGATGAGCCAAATCAAAAGCAGCAGGATGAGCAATGAAAAGCTATAAAAAGCTGTGCTGCAACCATAAAGATGACAAAGAGTAAAGATCTCAGAGACTGCTTACTTTCGTGCTTTTGCACCACAGTCGTGACAACATGGACTCACCAACACAAATCAGTTTTATGACTAGTTTTACTCAAAATAACTTTTATTAAATACCAAGTTCACTTTTTCTTCAATACATTTGCTGTGGTCACTAGTTAGTTTAGGTGAGAATACTTTGTAAATGCATTTTGTTACAGAATACTAAATACCTGCTGTAAAATAAATTTTGTAACGTATTACGTTACTTTGCTTAAACCTGGTACTGTATTCTAAATACTTTGAATACTTCCCTTTAAAAACAGGATTCAAGTCTATTAGATGTTAGAATATGCGTTGGTAGCTACTCTTGCAGGACAACAGAGGGCATATTAATGCTGAATACTGACTTGGAAAAAAGAAAACAATTTAGTTTTTTTTGTTACTTTATTTAAGTGTCAATAGATAATATTTCTGTTCCTGTAATAAAGAGAAACTTTGCAGGAGCTGCTAACCAACTCACAGCATGCTTATTTAGAAGAATTATGTATTATTTTATGTTTCATGTAGTTCTTTCACGATGTAATGACGGACCGCCCCATTGACTGACATCCATAGCGGTCCAATCACAGCGCTCTATTGGTGGGTGGGATGTTACTGATGCAAAGAAGGCTTGTTTGAAACAGCTTCATCAACTTTGGACCATTTAGACTTGGGATTTTCTTTGACACAAGAGCAGATAGGGGTACTTAATGTAACCGGGTCACCTTAGTTCCCAGAAGTAATTCTGGTCGGACGTGCAGTGCCGCTGACGTAGAAGAGGCCGGTGTGTCATTACGAGGCCGCTATAATTAGGGCGGTTGGGCTCTAGCTGCAGAAAGCCGAATGCCTCGCTTTGTGAGCAGACGTGGGTGCAGCTAAGTGGTGAGTGACCTGACCTTGCTTTATTTTAGTTAAATAAAGGTTGTATTTTTAATCGTTTCCTTTTTGTGAAGCGTGAGCAGGACTGAAGGGTGAACGAAACAAGGAATGTACGTTGGCAAGCTGAAGGCCGATTAGGTATTGGTTTAGGATATTTATAGCATTTTTGTGCCCATTTTAACATAGGATTAACAATGTGTGTTTGTTCACAGATCTTAGCCTGCTATTGTTTTCCAGTTCTTTTATTACTATTTATTCTTTCGTTTTTATTTTACTATTAGTCATCTTCAGGGGGGAAGGGGAGGGAAGGAAAACCCTCCCGTGAAGCTAGTAGTTATCATTGATGACATTGCTGTCTCTGGGAAGGTAGTTAGCTTCATTTAGCGGTTTGTCGGTAGCGGTTTGTCGAGGGTTTTACTCACTTCTGGAGGCGTGTGTATGAGCTTTAGTTGAGGGGAGCACAGGTTGTTTTCCTTTGTATTATTGTAGCGTGATGAATTGTCCATCTTTGACCTAAAAGGCCTGCTCTATTTTGCTGTGCCCAAGCAGGAACACAAGTTTCTGACACAAGCCTAATCTACAAGATATGGGGTATGACCACTCATGCTCTGTGCTCTTATCAAAACTTTAGGTTACCATCGTAAACCCGGTTCTCTGAGTAACATGAGTGAGATGTCTCACAATGGGATACGCCCCTCCGCGGATTCCTCAGAAGCACTTATCTCAATACGCCAATCCTGATTGGCCAGTGACCGTGACGTATGCATCCCCTGCTACTATAAGTAGCAAGCTTCCCAACGCACGCACCATTCAAGATAAACACCTCTTCTCGCTTCGCCCAGCAAGAAGGGTTGTCTGGTGAGACATCTCACTCATGTTACTCAGAGTACCGGGGTTACAATAGTAACCTAAAGTTCTCTTTCTTAACATTCGTTTCGATGTCTCACTATGGGATATGGAGACTCATATCGCTTATCCAGCGATCACCAACTTACAGGGGTACGTCTTGGCCCGCCAAAGACCCCACACTCAGAATCGTGTGAGTCATTGCAGGGACCAAAACATCAAGCTTATAGAAGCGTGCAAATGCAAGTGGAGAAGCCCAACTTGCTGCAGCACAAATCTCCTGGATTGACAGCCCCCGAAAAAGGGCCCAAGAAGCAGACAGGCCCCTAGTAGAATGGGCCCTGAGCCCTACAGGTGCCTGAATGCCCTGACAGGAGTACGCCATAGAAATAGCATCCACAATCCAGTGGGAAAGCCGCTGCTTTGTGACGGGTTTCCCCTTACGAGGCCCACCCCATGACACAAAAAGCTGGTCCCCCCTGCGAAGGTTCTCCGTCCGATTAACATACTCCTTGAGCGCGCGAATCGGACACAGCTTGTGCAACCGCTCCTCCTCAGGAGAGGAGATGGGCGGTGGGTAGAAAGCTGTGAGGATAATAGGAGAAAAGGAGCCCACTACCTTAGGCACAAAGGCAGGGTTGGGCTTCAGGGACACCTTCCTGTCACCTGGTGCAAACAGGTGCAGGATGGGTGCACAGAGAGAGCCTGTAAGTCACTAACTCACTTTGCAGATACCAAATCCAGGAGTAGCACCACCTTAAGAGACAGGATCTTAAGGTCCAGGCCATCCATAGGCTCAAATGGAGGCCCGGAGAGGGCCAACAGCACCAAGGACAGATCCCATGAGGGCACCAGGGGTCGAGACACAGTGAGAAGCCTGCGCGCGCCCCTCATGAAGCTACACACCAGGGGGTGTTGACCTGCCAATTTCTTCCCAAAACCCAAGTGTCGGCGGAAATGGCTGCTAGGTACACTTTAATGGTGGAGAAAGCCTTCTTCCCATCCAACAAGTCTTGCAGGAAAGACAGAATGACGTTCACAGGGCACTGGAAGGGTGAGACCTCCCTGCCCTGACACCAGGCTTCAAACACCCTCCATTTACAGTCATATAGGGACCTAGTGGAGGGGGCCCTAGCATTCTGAATGGTTCGAATGGCTGCCTGGGGCAGCTCTGCTGACCCTAGCCCGCACCCATCAGGGGCCAGGCCCACAGGGCCAGCCATTCTGGATGAGGGTGGAAGATTGAGCCTCCCGCTTGGGACACCAGGTCCCTGCGAAGCAGCAGTTTCCCAGGTTGGCCCTCCAGAAGCTGGAAAATGTCTGCCACCCAATGCATGGCTGGCCAGTATGGGGCCACCAGAATGAGAGTGTGGCGCTGGGTTCGTACCCTCAGCAAGGTGGGTGGTATCAGCTATCTCCGTGGCCAGTCGTGCACCAGCGCGTCCACGCCGAGTGGAGCGTCTCGGTCGCGCAGGGAGAAAAACAGTGGGCACTGAGCATTCTCCTTAGAGGCAAAGAGATCCACTACGGCTGTGCCGAACCGGATCCAAATCTGTTCCAACACTGCTGGATGCAGGCTCCAATCCCTGTAAAGGGGTGTCCCTCTGGACAACAGATCCGCCCCCCGATTCAGAACACCCGGGACGTGGGTGGCTGTGATTGAGAGGAGATGCCTGCTGCACCATAGGATCAGTCTGAGTGCCAGCGTGTGTAACCCCATGGAGCGCAGCCCCCCGGCAGTTTATATAAGCCACAGTCGTGGTGTTGTCTGTTCTCACTAGGACATGATGGCTGGAGAGAAAAGGCAGGAAGCGCCTCAGGGCTAGAAAGACCGCAAGGAGTTCCAGATAATTTATATGTGTCCCCCAGAGCTCTCTGCTCCACACACCCCTGACAGAGCGACCCTCCAGGAGCCCCCCCCCCCACCCCCCAACCTGACAGGCTCACATCTGTCGTGGCCACTTTCCTCACGAGAACCAACCCCAAAGGCACCCCCTGTGCAGAGAGGGAGGGGTGACGCCAACAGCGGAGCACCGCGACGCACGCTGCAGAGACTGTCACTCTGCGTGCTCTGTGGCGCACTGGAGAGAGTCCCAGAGAAGCCACCCAGCGTTGAAAATCTCTCATGTTTAGACGGCCGAGTGGTACCACTGAAATAGCCGACGCCATGAGACCCAAAAGCCTGAGGCATAAAGCAAACTGCACCGATCTGTGTAGGCGGAAGCGCGCCAGGCAGAGCGAGAGCGCGTTCACGCGTGGTGCCGAGAGACGGGCCGTGAACGCCCCTGAGTCCAGAGTCAGACCTAGAAAGGTTATTTTCTGGGAGGGGAGTAAAGTGCTTTTCTGCCAGTTTATCTGAAACCCAGACCACACAAGTGATGGATCACAACCAGCGTGTTTGACGTTCCCTCCTCTCTGGACCATGCCAGCAGGAGCCAGTCGTCTAAATCCGTGGCCAGCCGAATGCCCATCCCTCTCAGACGGGCGATCGCCGCCTCCGTACACCTGACAAACACCCTCGGGCTCAGCGAGAGGCCAAATGGGAGCACGGTGTATTCGTAACACACTCCCTGAAAGGCAAACCTCAGAAATTTCCTGTGTGGAGGGTACACGGGAATATGAAAGTATGCGTCCCTCAGGTCGATTGAGGTGAACCAGTCGTTCTGGTGAATCATACGCAAAAGGGATGAGCGTGAGCATTTTGAATCTGTATTTTCTGAGGCATCGGTTCAGGGCCCTCAGATCCAGGATCGGGCGAATCCCAGTCCCTCCCCGTTTCGGGACCAGGAATTACCTGGAGTAGAAACCGCTCTGAGACCGAGCAGGAGGCACAATGCATATCGCTCCCTTCTCCAGCAGGGAGGATATTTCTCCCTGAAGGATGTGAGCTGATGTCCCCTGGGCGTGGGAGAACACTACGCCGTTGAATCGAGGAGGAACTGAAGCGATTTGGAGCCTGTAACCTCTCGAAATAGTCCTTAGCACCCAATGTGGACTGGAAGCGGTCCGCCTTTGCAGGGAGAGCGGGAGGCCTGGAGGAAGTTGCCGAGAGCCGTGGGCTGCAACCAGCTGTTCCATCGGCGGCATGCGAAGCATGCCAGCCTTATCCACCCCTTCGAAGTTCAGCGAGGAGGCTCCTTGGACAGGAGACCTGGAGCTGAAAGGGTGTTTGTCCCAGGAGGACCTCACTTCTTGGAGAAGCTCCGGGAAGGCGGGAAGGAGGGGCTTTGCCGCCCTTGTGGCCTGAGGCAGCTTCTTTCCCTCGTAGCGGGATCTGACAGCTTCAGTGACCACGGTGGGCCAAGGGACGTTGAGCCTGGTCGCAGCGCGTTGGCAGACTGACTGCATGTCCAGGTGGGCGGTCGGAGAAACCGCTCCATCCCTGGGAGAGGACGGAAAGCTAGGCATGGAGGCCTGAGCGATGGGGAGAAAGATGTCATCATCCTCGTCCTCCTCTGAAATGAGGAGTTCCGAGGTGTCCTCGTCGTCTCCGTAGTCCAACTCCAACACGTCCTCGACGGGGTGGCTCGGACCGGCCAGTTCGAGCTGTGAGCCCCAGCTGTGTTTGGCACACGGTTCCGGCTCTGGGAGGGCATGTTCGTTGGCGTCCCCAGGCGGTGGCCCAGGGGCCGGCAGGCAAGGGTCCTTCCCCGACAGGCTAGCTTGGCGCGCTAGCCGCCGGTGAAGGCTCTTCAGGGTGAAGCAAGCACAGCTCTCACATGACCCGGGAACTTCCAATGCCAGCTGGGCATGTTCCAGGCCGAGGCAGCTCGAGCAGACCTTGTGCGGGTCTTTGCTCGAGATTTTGTTCCCACAGGTACAGAGGCGAGCTCCTGCGCCGTCAACTCCTCTGGTGGGAGGAGCGGCTTCCATGTGGGCTAACTGGTGTGTTAGCAAGAGAACGAACAGGTGCACTGGAGTGTGAAGCTGCTTGCTATGCCCCGAGCCTATGGTGAAGGTCAGGACAGAAGGACAGTAAGTTAACGTTCGGCGACGGAGAGGGAATATTAGCTGGCTCCGTCTGTGAACAGTTGAGCTAACTTACCTAAGAGATAAGCAACCACCGAAGCGAGAAGAGGTGATTGAACGGTGCGTGCGTTGGGACACTTGCTACTTATAGTAGCAGGGGACGCGTACGTCATGGTCACTGGCCAATCAGGATTGGCGTATTGAGATAAGTGCTTCTGAGGAATCCGCGGAGGGGCGTATCCCATAGTGAGACATCGAAACGAATGTTAAGAAAGAGAACTGTTGCGTCCTCAGACAGCACAAGAAAGATAAACGGAGAAGGAAGTGACGCGCCACCATCAGCGTCAGCCTGAAGAAGCCGGCAGCCGTCGGCGAAACTGTAGCTACAAACAGGTAAACAAAACTGTTTCTGTGTTTAAAAAAGAACGAAAGCATGGATTTAGAAAGACACAGCAAGAACACACCTAAGAAGCACAAGAAAGAAGAAAGAAGACGAACTCTTTCTCTTTAGATGATAATCAAATAACTGTGTTAGTCCAAACAATCATGTGAAGCTCAATGTTCAATCTGTGAAATGAGAATATTAATTACTTGATATTATAATCCTATGATAGTATATAATAAGTAATATAACTTTAAACTAGACTGATGACACGTAATGCTAAAGTCACATGCCACATTTCCTTTTTCTGATCCAATCAGAACCTTCCAGATCTGACGTAAGGCATGGTTTTGTTGGTGTTTGTTAAATCCTCTCTTCTTGTCAAATTCTGATTCAACAGTAAATCAAAACATCCAAATTATAAAACTATGCCCCACGTCATCTTAACTTGAGTTCAAAGCGTTCTAGAGAAGTTATCGGACCGGCCAATCCGTACTTCCTCTTTAGCTTCAAGAACCTAACGACAAGCAGGATTAAATCTGTTCCATGTTCCACCTGGCAACGGTTCCTCCAGAATAAAAGCTGAACCATCACGACTCCTTCAGGGTCTTGCTAGATGCTGATAAAACTGTCGTGACCTGGGAGTATCTCAAGACGGGACTGGTCGGCAACTGCGGCTTTGCTACAGGCTTCGGTTCCAGACAAGGTCCTGGCTGGACCTCGACACCTCCTGATCCAAACGGGGACTTCCACTGGGTACGTAGACCGACAGAATGGCATCTCAATGTGTGCTATAATCTCCAACCAAGCTTAGAGTGAAACACCATCTCACTCCCATCAGAACTAATCGTTTCTTCGGATTTGCTGGTTCTGAACATATTCACACATACACCATTCTCAGTCTTGCATCACCTTAGTTACATCATACACATAATGTTTAAAGTTAGCCTTGTTTAATTTGTTTAGAAATAAATCTTTTAACTTTTAAACCTGACTCTCTTTCTTGGAGTTGATACAAATTGTTGCTCAATCCCTGCAATAAAAAGATCCGATCTTCTGGTTAAATTTACTCAAAGATCCATTAAGGTGATATTTCCTATTTCATGATATTTCACATTCTATGGTTTCTAATTAAATGTAATGACAGGTTCATTACATTATTTTTGTCTTTTGTGTTGGTTCCCTACAGCGGCTTGTGCTTTTAAATAGCAGTTAGCTGGCGTTGTGTGTGCGTGTGTAGTCCCAGGGCCAGCATCGTCGTCGTTCCTCCCTCCTCTCTCGTTTTAGAGTTTTAGTCCACGCCTTTTATCCAATCTGTTTTTAGTAAATCTTATCTGTGGTTTGTGATGTGTCTTGTTAATAAAAGTATTGTTAACTTGTGAAAAGCCTCTGCTATGTCTCATTGAGTATTACTACCCACGGTTTAGGATCTAAGCATCCAATCCTCTAGGTCACATTAAGTTTATTTAGAAAAAGATGTAACCGCATCTTCTTTGACGGAGTATGGCGGGCTGCCTATTGACTGACATCTGTAGTGGTGAGCATGAAGCATTGTCTGTTATCCATCAGGATGCAGAGATAGTTTGAAAGACAACACTAGATCCCACTCCACGACTGAGAGCCGTCAATAGGGAGCCTAAGTTACTTCCGCATCATGGGTCCCCAGAAGAAAGAAAACATTAATGCAAGTCAACGGGGCTAAAAACGTTATTTTCTAATCCACTTTACCTTACGCCCTGGATCACATATGTTTGTGTGTGTGTTTCAACCACACCAGTCGCATACTTTGAGATTCATTGTCTTGTAAAAGTTCGTAATTAGCATGACTACAAACTAGAAATCGGCACGTAGCATATATGACGTCGCCACATAATCTCCTCTCCCCAAAGTAGCTGCTACTTACCAAATGGCCAGATGTATCAATCAATCAATCAATCAATCAATCAATCAAAGCTTTATTTATAAAGCGCCTTCCGCAACCCTGTCAGGAAGCCCAAAGCGATGAACATGGTACAGTTGTAAGTAATTACACTGAATAAATCAACAATAAAAGAAATTCAAATTACAAAATACAAATTACAAAATACAAAATGGAAATAACAAGATAGATGAAACATTCCGGTAAAATACAAATGTGTGAAACACAATTGGATTGAGTGGATGGATTGAGTGTACCAATGAAAACTGTTTATGGTGGTTCTTTCCTCCTGTGGGAAGTTTGCTGAACTTACAGCGCTTTTCCCTCAGATTTGTCCGTGTCTGGTTCGATGACGTGAAGCGCATTTGTAGTCCTGGACTTATCTTCACACAAAACCTAAAATAGTGTTTCCCTTGTTCGAAAATAAGCGCCTTCTTGGTATCAAAATGTGTCTTAAAAATTCACAGACATCAAATGTGAAATCCATGGCTCAAAACGACTTCTGCAGTAGCAGAAATAAAAAAACGGCCTTGGAAAATGAACAAAAACAAAAGAGAGTAACGTGTGGGTGGCCTGTGCACTGTTGTCTCACAACTTAGAGATCTTGTTAGAATCTGGATTAGGCCATTCTGTGTGGATTCTGCAGGAGATTTAGGACTAAATGAGCACAACTTTCTTTGTTGTGTAGCTTTTAGTTTATCAGTGGAAGTAATAAGATCACAGTTAAAATATGCACAATGCTGCAATATGTCCAAGGAGCAACATGTCTAATAAATGTGCATATATTTACATGTGTTGTCATGATTTCTGTGTGTGGGGGTGTGTGCGTGTGTGGTCACAGTGATGCATGCAGGCAAGCTGTCAGATCTGCGATGACAAGATTGCTGTGTGAAGTGGCAGCTGCATGTTGCTCTCAGGTCATCGAGAAGAAAAAAAATGAACGGAACTATGCAAGAATAAGAAAATAATCTAGATTAACAAAATGGAAATAAGTATGGTTTCTCTTGTGAATTTTAAAGCTCTGCTACTGATTTAAGGGATTTAGAAATAGAAAAATGGTCAGCAACCCCCCCCCCCCCCCAATAAAAAACTGTTGCCGGGTTCCTGAGGAGGGCGTTGACAGTCAAAGGGCCAGGAGTTTGTTTGTAGGTCAGAATGCATGGTGCTGACAATGGCGAGCTGTAACGAGTAGCTAAAATGTTTGGACTTAATTATTAAGCAAGATAAATTGAGAAAAATAACACCTGTTGACACTGTGAGGTGATTTGTTGTTGCTTATTTATTTGTTTATTTGAGGAGGAAGTAATGCAGTTCCAGATGTTTTACGGACGTTAGGGACGTTTGATGTCCAGGTCATCCATGCAGAGGGCAGGTTAGTCTCCTTGTCTTACTGATGCTTGCTTTGAGCTTTTCTAAAACAACAGAAACACACGTTTCTCCAAAAACGAGGCACATTTTTACCTAGTAGTACAAAGTATAAATGTTTTGTGTTTAATGAAACCATTAAGTCAGGATGTTACAAACACAATGGAAACATAATCTAAAGGGTTCAGATGAAGGCAACTGGACTTTTTGCTTCTCATCCAAAGAGCGTTGCCAATTCTGACTGGTCGAGCTTGAAATTGTAGCTGTCTGTTGTTGCTTAAGGAGCAGAAACTACATACGAATACCCCTCCACTCTACCCCCGATGAGTCGTTGATGTCGGTAGGTCCTATTGTGTTAGAATGGTTGTTTTGATTAGATGCGGGAGGGTGTGACCTAGACTGAAACTGTTTAGGAATTAGCTTTAGAGCTTTTTTATGGGTGATGGAAAGGCGAAACCCGAGGCCTCCTCCTCTGTTTGATGTAGATCTTTCCTGTTTGACATCTGTCAAACCATCTATCTTCTCTGTCCAGAATGTGTACTTTATCATCCTCAAATGTGTGTCCCCTGTCCTTCAGGTGAGAAGCAAACCATTCAAGAAAACAAAGAAGTGCCTTCATTCGAACCCTTTGGAGAACCATAACCTGGATGACTGAGAACCACCACCAGCATAATGCAAAAGTAATCAGTGAAATTAGATGTAGTGGAGTGAATTATTCAAGATTTCCTTAAATGTAAAATTTTCCGTGTGTTTCTGCTGGAACTCATATATCCATGACTGACTGTGTGTGTGTGCACAAATGGCCACTAGGTGGAAGGATGCAGCTACGCTACAGTGGAGTTGCATGTGTGGGAGTTTGTTTCCTGCAGGATTCATCATCAGTCACCCCAACACAGCTCAGTCTGTGATGTCCCAGAAAAACTGAAGTCACCCACAGAAACGGCACAACTCCGGAGCAAAATATCAAAGCTTTGAATCATATTCATTTTCTACTCATCTCCTGCTCTTTTGCCACTTTTCTTTTTATCCACTTTCTGTTTCTGATCTTTTTTTTATTGTGACACTAACACACATGCAAGCCTGAGAGAGAAGGAGAAGGGCGTTCATCATCAGCATGTGGAAATAGATGGCACGAGTTCAAATAGCCATAGGTGAAATCCTCTTCAGAAGTCAGTGATCTCAACACCTGCCCATGGCTGATATGACTGTGTGTGTGTGTGTGTGTGTGTGTGTGTTTCCCAAGCCAACAAGAGAAGTGCTCACTGTGACAGCTTACGGAGACAGAATGAGGATGTCACCGGTGAGTGAGTTTTTTTCAAACTGACAGATGTACACACATATTTTCTCTCTCTTAGGTCATATCTCTGACACACATACTGGTATTCTTCATTCTTTCTTTTCACACACACACACAAACACACACACACACACACACACACACACACACACACACACACACACACACACACACACTGACGTAGCTCTGTGGGAGCCAGCTGGGACCTCTGCAGCAGCACTATCACACATGAATAACCAAGGCTTTCCACACCTCTGCAGCACTGACTATTCAATACCTGACACGGTGCCTTATGGTGTGTGTGTGTGTGTGTGTGTGTGTGTGCATGCACATTTGAATGTGCACATGAATAAAAGTCAGCCATATGAATTTACACTGAGTTGCTTATGTCCCTATAAATCATGGTCAGATTAGGGGTGGGGTGGGGGGTGGGGGGTTGGGATCATGGTTGATGATCAGCCCCTATGTTTAATATCTAGAGCCAAAGGACATGTGTTCAATTTTAAATCTAGATATTACCACATTTAGGTTCAATTCATACATGTAACCCTAAATATGTAGAATCAAATCTAAATAAACATAGCTGGACCTGATCAGATTAAAATCTAAATACAGTATATACAAGTAAAACTGAACATTTACAGTAAAATCTAAATAAAAATAATACATATTTTTTAAATTCGTGTGATCATTTAATAAGTCATGGCTTGAACACTCAGCCAAACTCGAGGGACTTTAGGATGTTAGAAAGGGTATTTTGTTTGCCATGCTTTTATTTTGGTAGACCGAATTGGGTTTCCTGCAGTCTGAATTTCCTTGTTAGCAAAATATGTACATAGATTAACACCTAGTCCACACGTAGCCGGGTTTAAAAAAAAAAAACGAATATCCGCCCCTCCAAAAACTTGCATCTACACCACCTCGTTTAAAAAACAACTCTGTCCACACGTACCCGGATAAATACGTTGTTAAGGACATGCCAGACCTGTAGGCGGCAGTACTTCCCCCGTTCTTAACCTCGTCCTTCGTCTGTGGTCTTCCGCAAGGAGCACTAATTCCGCTTGCAAAATCAAACAAGCAAAAAGCGCTTGGACAATTGATAAAGCGAGCGCAGCTCTGAGGGCATCCATGCTGTCGGCTAGTGTAAACACAGGTCGCACACGTGATGTCAGCCTTTTTTTGTCGCGGAAAGTGACGTTGCGGACCTTAAAACTCCGGTTTTGTCCGTCCACACGCAGACACCCAAAACGGAGAAAACGCAGATCTTCACTTTGGCCGGAGTTTTTAAAAAGATCCGTTTTCGTGTGAAAAAACTCCGTTTTCGTGTGGATGACAGGCCAAAGCGTAGAAAAATATCCATGTTTTGGCAGATCCCCGGCTACGTGTGGACAGGGCCTGAGACTTCCTCATTAAGGTAGCGCGACTCGGGTTGCGAATGACCACAGTCACCAATTCTTGTCATGTGTCTTGCCCATGTATGTCTGATCTCTGAGTTGTGTGTACTGAAACTCTAATTTCCCTCTGGGATTAATAAAGTATTGATTGATTGATTGATTGAAAACTTACTTTAAAGTTTCCACATAATCAGCATTTCTCCTTTTCAAGTCGTACATACAGACGTTTGATCATACTTCTGCATGAAAGCTTCAAAACTCCATTCCTGAGACCCCAGGAAGAATGGCGGCTGTATGTCAGC
Organism: Nothobranchius furzeri; assembly: GCF_043380555.1. Classification (NCBI taxonomy): domain Eukaryota; kingdom Metazoa; phylum Chordata; class Actinopteri; order Cyprinodontiformes; family Nothobranchiidae; genus Nothobranchius; species Nothobranchius furzeri. The sequence continues at coordinate 57,084,913 of NC_091747.1, forward strand.
AGCTAATGGAGATCTTAATAAACAACCAACCAACCAACCAACCAACCAACCAACCAACCAAACAAACAAGCAGCCCTAAACCAGCAACATGAATCAGCCAGCAGCAGTTTTGATCTGTGTCATAACTGGCAATGCTAAATTATGACTTGTTAGAGCGCTGCAGTGGCGATGACTGCGAAGGGTCACGAAGACGCACATTCGGGAGGAATCTGTTGGCATCAGAACAAACATTGATGAATCAGCTGGTTCATGAGGCTAATCTGATGCTCATTGAAGCTCAAACACACACACACACACACACACACACACACACACACACAAGGTCACCATTTAACAATAATTATGTTATGGGAAGTTTTCTTTTTCCCTGGAAATTTTAATGTCAGAAGGTTTTCCATCCTTTGCAATCGTATGCTGTTCAGCTGAAGTCATCTGAGAATTTTTACCAAGAACCAAAGTGAACCAGCTTTCTGCTTCCCACTGGTGTAAATGAACCACGATAAAAGCCGTGTCAAATGGAGGTATAAATCTTGCTGTGGAGGGACTCACAAATATTGGATTTATTTTTATAAATATATTTTAGGGATGAAGCATGATTTTTTACAGTAAGGGAAATGAAAACTAGAGCTAAGCAAACCTGACTCAAATAAAAGGGGATTAGGAAAAAATACCGTTTAGGCTTGGTGTTCATGCCAGCTCTGGACTCATCTGTGATCGCTATAAAATTGAGCTTCCAAGTCCTCTTCATTCTTTTCTTTCCCACCAAAACTGCTGCTAGCTTTTGGGAGTTTTTCAAGTTACTTGGATTCTTAGAAGCATTGGACTTTAATAAATTAATGTAGAAGTTTGATGATGCAGTAGAGCAAATTATGGAAAAAAAAAATAAATATAACAGCCATTAGGGTCAAATATCCCTGACAGTGCAACCTCAATATATTATAAATTTATCTTACCGGCTGCCTCTCTGATTTTGGTGGATGTATTTAGTTCTGAAGCTACTGAACGGCTGACTCAGAACACCATGCTCTCTGGTAAAATTACACCTCAGAGGTGTACCAGCAGCTGACATGGCACCCCAGACCATCACTGACTGTGGGAACTTGACACTGGACTTCAGGCATTTTGGCATTTCCCTCTGCCCAGTCCTCCTCCAGACTCTGGCACCTTGATTTCCGAATGACGTGCAAAATTTGCTTTCATCTGAAAAAAGTACTTCGGACCACTGAGCAACAGTCCAGTGCTGCTTCTCTGTAGCCCAGGTCAGGGGCTTCTGCCGCTGTTTCTGGTTCAAAAGTGGCTTGACCTGGGGAATGCGGCACCTGTAGCCCATTTCCTGCACACTCCTGTACACGGCGGTTCTGGATGTTTCTACTCCAGTCCACTGCTTCCACAGGTCCCCCAAGGTCTGGAATCGGTCCTTCTCCACAATCTTCCTCAGGGTCCGGTCACCTCTTCTCGTTGTGCAGCGTTTTCTGCCACACTTTTTCCTTCCCACAGACTTCCCACTGAGGTGCCTTGATACAGCACTCTAGGAACAGCCTATTGGTTCAGAAATTTCTTTGTGTCTTACCCTTGTAATGAATTAGATTATGTGTTATTTAATGAGCCATAAGGCGTGGGATTCCATAGGAAATATGAAATCCACCTTACGGATCTGTGAGGTTATTTAAACCAGAAGATTGGAACTTTTTATTGCAGGGATTAGATAACCGCTTCGTATTCACTCAGAGACAACAGAAGAGAGAGTCAAGTTTAAAGTTAAGAATTTTATTACTAACAAATTAAACTAGACTGACTTTAGAACTAAATGTATGGTGTAATTAAAGTGGATGAGACGGTGAATGGATGATGTGTGATGTTAATCAGAACCAGCAAATGCGAAGAAGCGATTTGTTCTGACGGGAACTGAAGATGTTGTCTTCGCATTAAGCTTTGGTTAGGAGGTTTATAAACACATGAGACACCTTTTGCCGGTCTACCTACCCTTCAGGAAGTCCTCTTTAGATCCGGAATGTCGAGGTCTTAGCTTGACCCTCTCTGGAACCGAGCCGGTAGGAAAAGCAGCGGTGCCGACCAGTCCAGTCTGAGTTACTTCTGGGTACACGACAGGTTGTTGGCGTCTGGTGAGACCCAAGCCTGAGTCTTGATGGTTCAGCTTTTGTTCTGAAAGGAACTGCTGCCGCAGTTGGTATAGCAACAAATTTTTCAGCTTGTCGTTGTTCTTTCGGTTAAAGAGCATAGATCAGGATTGGCCACTCCGTTACTTTCTCTGGAACGCTTTGAACGGGCATTAGAGATGACGTGGCATAGTTTTATACTTCGGAAGTTATGGTTTATTGTCAAATGAAAAATGACCAAACAGCATCAAAACCACGCCTCCGTCAGATCTGTAAGATTCTGATTGGATCAGTGAAAGTAATATGTTGTCTTTTTAACACTACGTGAAATGAGTCCTGTTGGAACATTTAAAGTCATATTACTTATTATATTCTATAGGATCATAATAAAGTAATTAATATTTTGATTTCACAGATCGGTCACATCTTATTCATTCACTAACACTTTGGTGGATTAGCTTCATTAAAATAGAGTTCTTTGATTAATTAAAAGAATATAGTTCATTCTTCATTCTTCTGTTGAGCTGAAAATAAGCAGGTTAGAAGCGAATGCATGAGACCTTGAGACCATATCTCATGCAGACTAGTCTTGATGCAGAGGAGGGGAAAAAACAGTCTTTTCATTCCGTTACACCCTCTTGCTTGAGGGTGTCAATGATGGCCTTCTGGACGACAGTCAGGTCGGCAGTCTTACCCATGATTGCAGTTTTGAGAAATGAACCAGGCTGGGAGTTTTTAAAAGCCTCAGGAATCTTTTACAGGTGTTTAGAGTTACCCCTTTGGTGCATGAATTAAGAAATCTGCATTCTGAACATGAAACATGTTGGCTTGACTTACTGAAGTCCAAATGGAGGGGCTCAAATGCAATAAAGTCTTTAACAGCTGTGCTTAATAGCAAAAAAAAAAAAAAAAAAAAAAAAAAAAGAGTACCTGTTCACTGTAGTGACCATTATGCATCAAAGGTTAATTAGTTGATTCAGATGATTAGGTTAATAGCTCGTTTAGAGAACCTTTTCATGATATGTTAATTTTTTGAGATAGGAATTTTGGGTTTTCATGAGCTGTATGCCAAAATCATCAATATTAGAAACAATAAAAGGCTTTAACTACTTCAGTTGTGTGTAATGAATCTTAATATATATGAAAGTCTAATGTTTATCAGTACATTACAGAAAATAATGAACTTTATCACAATATGCTAATTTTTTGAGAAGGACCTGTAAATGTATAATGAGCTTTTAACTTTTTAATTGTGTATATATTGGTTAAGTATGTAAGCAAGATCCTACATGCTAGCCACCGAAGCTGCAACTATTAAGCAGCTAACTAATCTTAAAAACATCAGCACAATAGCTACAATTAGTTGACCAATATTTAAGTTAGAAATTTGCCCCCGAAGTAGCTGCCGGCTCCTGATCCGCCATCCTTTTGAAAATACCGTGCTGTATTCTGGGAAATTTTTGACAGAGAGAAGGCAACAAGACATCTCCCGTGTATCCTTGGTCAGTTAGCGATATGGCCAACAAAGGAGGACAGATGCCTTGGAAGCACATGAACACTGGAATGCGCCTTGATGGTTTCTGAAACGTATCTCCTAGGCAACTGGAGAGGGACCATGACATCAAAGCAAGGTTCCTTGAGATAAAAAAAAACACCCTTAGACCCACTCTCATGTATTTTAGACCTGGTTTTTATTGTTATGCGTTATGAAACAAACATTTTTCAATGACTGGGCATCATTTAATTTATTTTCAACAACATCTCAATGGATTTTTCCAGAGATTAACAGTAAAAACTACACATTGTCTCTTTAATCCAAACACTTTAAAGGGGACATTTATGGCTTTATGTTCTTAAGTTATAACAGTTCTATGGGCAATACAAAACACGTTTATGACGTTCTTTGGACTAAATCCCTCACACATTTATGCAGTTTCATTCTCGGCAATTTTAATACCTTCCATAGCGATGGCCCTGTCACTTTAAGAAAAACAAGCTGGAGCTGGCCACACCCACAGATTACCTAGCTCAAGCTGCTATAAGCTGAGAAGCTCTGAAACCCAGGAGGGGCCTGGAGTAGAGTAGCTGCTCCACCAGCAGCAAATCTCTCTTGCAAATGAGAGGTGGCTCTATTCTAATTTCCCAAACTGTGATTTTACAAAATGGAACTTTTTGAAATGACTTGTTTTAGGCACAAGTTTCCTAAAACCAAACAGTGAGAGAAATCGGATAGACAAGCTTTTCACATTCGGAGTATTCAGAGACCCACACGGCAGTACAAAAGGATGGAAAAGGTGGGGTTTGCATATGTCGCAAGTAAACTAAAGTTATTTTAAAATATCGTAAGTCAGGACACTTATTGTGTATTGTTCAGCTAGACTGTCCTGTTTGTAGCTCCTGCATGTGGTGCAGCAGTTCAGTAGTGTTGCTGAATTCCTCTTTGCAGTCATTTTTACGCCCATTAGCACAAAATAAGAAAGAAGGAATCTTATCTGTTGGCACAAATCAATAGATTAAATGTTTTGTGCCAGTGAACACGTTTCTGCTCTGCGACTGGGCTATTTGTTGACACCTAATTTCTGTTTTAAAGATGGCTTCTGTGACTGTTGGGAAAAATCAATAACTGACCCTTCAAAGGTTGGCAATCAAATTCGGGACTGGACTAACTGACCTGCTGAAAAAGTTGATAAGAGTTTTCTCTAAGCCAGTATTTTTCACTTTGGTTGTGAGTTAACGGTCATGTTGGATCACCCAGTGCTTTTTTCTGTTGATATACAAACGGACAAGTTATATTTCCAACCTCCTCAGGTTAATCTGAATGCTATTCAAACACCAACTTTTATCTCACGCCACCAATATGACTTAGATATGATATTTTTAAGCTCCTACAAGTGAACATGAAGCTCTTAAGTCAAATTTCATTTTTTAAAGTTTATGAAACAAAGGAAGTCAGATCAGACGTGACAACGATTCATTCTTCAGCCAGATATACCAAGTAAATAATCAAGAGAATTTTGAGAAGTGGTTAAAACTTTAAAACCCATTATTGACCAAAACTTTTTTAAAAAAAGTATTCCATTCAGCCATCCACTCATCCTGTTAATGTTCAAGGAAGGCTGGAGATTTCCCAGATCCCAGGTGAGCTAGGTTGGGGGAGGGGTGGATTCATCATGGCGGATTGACAGTCCAAACCCAGGAGCACACAATTCTTCACACTCAGGCCTTTGTCTATGGCCAAATAATAATTAGAACCATATCTTAAAGTGACAAAGTGTATTTTTCCTGGTGATAGGGGGCAGTAGAAACCTTAATCACTGCAAGTAAGCAGTTTTTTTTTGTGTTGGAGTAAGACCTTACCAATGGATTCCCATTAGGGTCAAAAAGCCCTGGGGAGTGCCAACTTAAGCAAAATGACAAGCAGATCTGACTCCCTTTCATCACTGGCAATGAGTGAAGAGGTAAATGTGTAAAACAACAATTGTTAATGAGTTTTGTAACTGTGTGTTACAAATCAGTAAATCTGTTTTGTTCTCAAGACTCCTTCAAAAAGCAGCTGAAGACTCACTTGTTCAAGCAGGCTTTTGTATGACCTTCTTCACCACTCTCTCTTTATTCTGCTCTCCCCACCTATTCCACCTTCCTCAGGATCCACTGATTTCCCTCTTTCCTATTCACTCTCTCTCTTTCTTAACATTTTTTCTTTTAAATCCCAATTGCCTATTTTTGCTCATTTTAAATATATTTTGAACATTTTCTAAATGCTTTTTTATATTTTTACATTTTTTTGTTTTTGTGAAGCGCCTCGTGATTTTTATCTTGAGAGGAACTATAGAAATTATTTCTTCTTCTTCTTCTTCTTCTTCTTCTTCTTCTTCTTCTTCTTCTTCTTCTTCTTCTTCTTCTTCTTCTTCTTCTTCTTCTTCTTCTTCTTCTTCTTCTTCTTCTTCTTCTTCTTCTTCTTCTTCTTCAAGGGCTCTCATAGAAGGAAACATGGTGTCTAATATGGCGTCGCCCAGAAATTCAGACCATGTATTTTAGACCAGATTTTTATGGTTATATGTTACAAAGCCGCCAATACTTTTCAACAACATTTTGATGGACATTTCCAGAGACTAGCGATACAAACTACACATTGTCACTTTAAGGCTCTGGGAGGGATATTTTAGATGGATACCATGAAACTATTTATTCTGAACTAGATGCCAGCAGCAAGTTTGGAAAGTCTGGAAAATGAGTCACCATTTGAAAACAAACCTAATTGGTTTCAAGAGGTTCAAGGTGATACGTTTTGTATTTTCTTCATGCACCTTTTGTGATTTGAGATGGCTCTTGTGAATTAGTGCTACATAAAAATAAACTAAATGACATTTTTTACTATTAAAAAAGGTTCAAATTTTTCTACGCTACAGATTTGATGTCTTTCTAATACTTTTGCTACATTATAATTCCTGTTGTTCACTCTTAGCGTAGAAATCAAGAAGAAAAGCAGCAAACTGATTTGCTCTGAATGTCAGTTTAGCCACGCTCTACTGGAACCTCTGCAGGCCCTGATCAGTATGGTGACTGGCCAATCACAGCACTCTGGTTGGTGGGTGGGATGTTACTGCGACTGAGCGAAACTAACATAGGGACAGCTCGTTTGATGCTTTGGCATCAACTCCAGGCGTGCAGATAGGGTGGGCGACAGGGGGGATCTGTCCCCCCCAGATTCAGATTGACCCCGATCCGTCCTCCCCGACTAAGGCCAGAAAGAAAACAAAATCGGAGGTTAAGCGCTTGAAGCTCCTTTTTCCAATTACATTGAATGCAGCATGATGTAAACAAACACCGACTCCAGAGGCGCCAAAGTGGTTGCTGCTAGGATGCAGGATGAAGCGAATAAGGCAAGCAACGATTACTGCGTATTTAAAAAAGACCAACAGTGTCTGTTTATGCATGTTGGTTATAGTTTCTATAGATCGTTATAAGTGCCAAAGCCTCATTGCTGACTTTGATAAGTCTCATCTACAAATATGATCCCTCATGAAGTTACTACTTTACACCAGAAGATAGTGGAGACGTGGAACCTTCAGGCTGAGCAAAGTTTGGGAGTTTTTAGATTTGAAAATCGCCTCCCGCCGAGAGGCTCCCAGTCGGGGAAAGGAGGAGATGCGAGCAACATGAAGAGCGCAAATATTAGATAAAACGTATAATTGCCAGCAGGTCTGGTCTTTGTTGACTGATCACTTTGTCTGGTAATAACTGACTGATTATGAAGCAGAATATTGACTCTGATGAAGAAATTCACTCATCCAGCCGGGAAGATTGAGCTGCTGCAGCATCAGACAGCTGGTGCTGCACGAGAGTGTGTGGAGTTCACAAGCTCCAAACGTTGGGTTTGATGTTGGTTTAACCTTCTTTGGGACGTGAAGGATGTAGAAATGATGGTAAAACACCGTAAACGTGACAGACGTAGCGACAATGTAAAAAAAAAAAAGCCGTATAAAAGAGGCAGATGCCGATGCGTTTGTAATCATAATCATAAAAAAAGTAAAATATAAAATTTAAAAAGAGATTTATATATTTATATATAAATAAAAACTTTCCAAATATAATGAAAATTTATAAATAACGTAAAAATACGAAGGAACATCTGTTGGTCAGGCTGAAAAGATTGGGAACTACTGCTCTAAGTGATAAGTGAATTTTGTTTTTTAATATATTTAAAAGACTGGTATGCTGAAAATCATTTAATGTTTTGCATGAAGCATGAGGTTTTGGTTAGTAATTGATTGGGGGAATAACAAATGACTGAATTAAATAGTGGAGCGCCTCTGTCAGTGCGCCCCAGGGCAGCTGTGGCTACATCGTAGCTCATCACCATCAGTGTGTGAATGTGTGTGTGAATGGATGAATGATACACTGTAGTGTAAAGCGCTTTGGAGTCCTTACTCTGAGAGGCGCTATACAAGTGCGGATCATTTATCATTGATAGTGTTGATCAGGCAGAGCTTTGTTGCCAGCGTTCCACTGCATAACGGCTTCAACACGTATATAACAGTTAGTTTTTACGTAAACTGTTGGATGAAATTACACAAACTGACTGAGCTCTAGTTAAGGCGCTTGCAATAGTTTGTGTATGTGTATGTGTACGTGTGTGTGTGAGTGTGCGTGTGTGTGTGTATTTGGGGGAGGGTACATTGGAACTTTGTCCCCCCCAGTTTGAAAATCCTATCTGCGTCCCTGATCAACTCTGGATATTTTAGTCTTGGGCCTTTCTTTGAGTCAAGCGCCAACAGAAGTAGTAAAGTTTATCTAGAAAAAGGACGTATTTACGTCTTCTTGACGGTGTATGCCGGACTGCTCCGTTGACTTACATCGTAGTGGTGAGTACATCATGTTTTTTTTGTTGTCCAGTAGCATGTGGAGACAATTTGAAAGACAACCATAGATTCCACCCCACGACTGATCTGTCAACAGGTCATGGTCAGACTATATTCTCAAATATATAGTACCATTTTCCTGTCTCTAACCCCCATCCCCCCCAACATTGTGTCGCCTCTCAGGCCCCCCTCCTTATCCTTCAGACGAGAACATTCATTTGTCAAGGTTTATCTGTGACACACAGTGGCTCTATGCAACCTCTCTTCTCCTCAGACACAAACTGATTTCATGCTGAAATCTTCATAGTTTAAATCAAAGCCCATCCACCTGCTCCCCACTCCCATTCCCTCTCCTTCTCTTCCCCTTGCTTGTCACGTTTGTGTCCAACCTCAGCCCCCATCCCTTCACGTCCGGCTGACATGCACATGCAGTGGTACACACATCTAAGAGTTGGAGCTTTGCCATGACTTAATGGTGCGCAGGGCGCTATGAGAGCAGGGAGAAAATGCTGGCAAAGACAGAGTGAACCAGTGAAGGCCGGAGGCATCTGCAGGGTGGAACGGGGCACTTTCTAGAAAGGCTTTGCACAGGAAAATTGAAGAGCTATTTTCACGCCACATTAAGTTACGCCAGCCTTCCACTATGGGAGTACATTCAGACAGAGAAGCCGTGCCTCTATTGTAAAGGCTAATAATCAACGCAATGGACTTATTACCCAACAGTACATTTTACAGGCCTGAGCTAGGCAGCATCAAAGAAAGGAAAGAGAGGAAAGAGGGAGGACGAGTAGACATGAGTACCAATGGATTGTAACAAATGTTGGTGCCTTCAGTTGAGCCCAATTCATTTTTATTTGCTTCAATCCAAAAGGAAGTCCGCATCAATGGGACCAGAGCTGCAGAAAATGGAACGAAGCGGTTGACCAAAAAGGGAATTTCCATTACTGCACTTTGAAGTCAGTCCACTTTCAGTAAGGTGATAACATGTGCTTTCTTCATCTTTACATCTCTCTGTCACTGCATGCTGCCATGTCGCGCCGCATTACAGAGACACATCAGGTTCCCTGTCATGCCCATCATTCCCACACTATAAAAGTACGTAAACTATCTGAGAGGTGTCATTAGTAGCAGGAGTGTTAACGGGATGTTATTCAAAGCATTTTCACAAGACATGTTCAAACATGTCAAGCCTCCAGGAAATATGTTTAGAATGAAGAGGACAGTTATTGGTGTGAACGACTGAGAGAGAGGATACTTTCATTCATTATATACTTTAAAACAGTTTTTTTAATGTAAAAAAATGTTTAGCGTCTAAAAGATCACGTATGCAATAGCTCAGAATACAAATACAAACCTTTCTCAGTGGCCTAGTGGTAGAGTGTCCGCCCTGAGACTGGGACATCAGGGGTTCGATTCCTGGTCGGGTCATACCAAAGACTTTGAAAAAATGGGACCCAATGCCTCCCTGCTTGACACTCAGCATTAAAGGGTTGGATTGGGGGGTTAAACCACCAAATAGTTCCCGAGCGCAGCTGTGTCTGCAGCTCACCGCTCCCCCAGGGGATGGGTCAAATGCGGAGAACAAATTTCGCACACACACCTGTGTGTGTGACAACTAATGGGACTTTCACTTTAAATGCATGAAACCTTGTGCATGAATTGTAATTTTGCAGCTAATCTAAATCCCCCTAATTATTTACTGCAATAAAAAAATCTTGCACTGTTCTAAAATTCCCCTAATTAGCTTCAAAGCAAATCTGTAAATTTGTTGAATAAAAAGGAAAAATAAATGTTATTCATATATACATATATATATATATATATATATATATATATATATATATATATATACACACACATACATATATATATATATATATATATATATACATATAATGTTCAGGATGTGTTGTAACGGCTTTCCTCTTTGATAGATTTGTAATAAACTGTCACAATGAGATTTTAACCATCATCCTAAACTTGATTGCTGTCTATGTATACCATCGGATATCAACACATAAATTATAGAGCATGTTTATGGAGCTTACAATAAAACTGATTGAATAATTATGACTGCAGTATCTGTAGTTAAATGGTAGAACAAGCAGGAGGAAGCAGCATGAATGAATCAGAAGATCATGCTGGATCTGATGCTTAACAGGACAATCAGAATGCATTCTTGTATAATTGGTTTTGGGCTAAATTGTCTTTACACACAAACTTTCATTAATATTTTATTGTAAATTTGTTGTTATTCAAGGAGACTTGGCTTTAATTAATTTGTTATAGTTGTAATGGGATTTTGGGAGTTTTTTAGGCAATAAAGAACATTTAAGTTCGCTAAACGACTCCCACTAGCCAACCAAACAAAGCTACTTAAGTACGGTTTGTCTGTACGTTTGCTTTATGCAAGTACCTTTGTTGAGGCCTACTTTTACTCTACTATATTTTAAAGCAATTATCTGTACTTTCTACTCCATTAGATTATCTAAAACGTTTCAAAAGTTAAAGTACTTTTTTTCCCTCTTTACTCCGACGCCCACTCCACCTTCAGGCTGATGGAGACCAGCAGCAGGGGCGTCGGACTGGGGGGGGGAAAGGGTACCGTTTACCCAGGGCCCACTGCAGGGAGGGGCCCTGAGACAGCTTTGAATAAAAATGTTTCATTGTTGTTGTTTTTTCCCCCCAACTTACTTAATGTCTTAATAAACTTCCCTTTACCTGGATAAAGAGGTTAAGAAACAGAATTTCGCCTTAAAAATAATAACTGAATAATCTCTGAGGCATCTATCACCCCTTAAAAATGTGCAAAGTGGTTTAGTCCACACCAGCGGCCAGGGGCTGCACTGCCGCATGTGCTAGTGAGACATCGCAGATGCCGACAGCCAGAGCTGGAGGCAGGAGAGTCAGTCATGTCTTTTCCCAAGAAAGGGAAATCTGGCTTCCAGAAAAGAAAAGAAGGAGAAGGAGAAAAAGTTAATCGAACAGAAGCAAGTATTGACTAGATTCTTCAAGAAGGAAGGTGAGCAGCAGAACACAGTTTTAGCTGATATTAGCTAGCTCTCAGAAGCTGCATTCATGTTAGGTGTTCAGTGTTCATTTTGGGAGCTTATGATAGACATTGTCCTCTAAAATATCATAAGCAAAACTTAAAAAAAAGGTCCCCACCCTGGATTGTTAGGGGATTGGAAAGGGCTTGCCAGAAAAAGAAATCACTGTATCTGGATTTTATAAAAAATCCAACAAAGGAAAAAGAAAAAAGGTATAAGGAATATAAAAACAAATTAACTACAATAATAAGGAAGCAAAAAAAGGAATATTATGATCAGCTTTTCCTAAAACACAAAAATAATATTAAAGGTACATGGAATGTGTTAAATAAATTAATAAGAAATACAAAAGAAGCAGGTATAGATATTCACAATAAAAATGGAAAGAACATTGCAAATGAGTTTAATAAATATTTTGTGAATGTTGGCCCTAATCTAGCTAAAAAGCTGCCAGAAGTTGACATTAACCATGAAATAAATAAAAATAATAATACAATGTTTTTGAGCAGTGTAAGCCAAAGTGATGTGATCCAAGCGGTACATAGTTTCAAAAGTAAAAAGTCCTTAGATTTTCATGGGATAGATATGTCTCTCATGAAGGAGGTTATCCATTGCATTATTGAACCTTTTACTTATATTAGTAATAAATCATTTTCAAGTGGCACAGTCCCTGAAAAAATGAAAATAGCCAGAGTTATTCCTATTTATTAAAGTGGTGATAAATTATTAGCTTGTAACTATAGACCTATCTCTTTACTGCCACAGTTTTCAAATATACTTGAGAAACTTTTTGTAATTAGATTTGAAGCATTTACCAACAAGTTTGATCTTTTAAATGACCATCAGTATGGGTTTAGGAAGAATCGTTCAACCTCATTAGCAGTTATGGATTTGGTAGAGCAGATTGCAACAGCAGTGGATCAAAAACTTCATGTAGTGGCTGTCTTGATTGACTTGAGTAAGGCATTTGATACAATTGATCACATATACCTGCTCAAGAAATGTGAATACTATGGTCTTCATGGTAAAACCAATCAATGGCTTGAAAGTTATTTAAGCAGTAGATTTCAATATGTAAATGTTAATGATATAGATTCACAGCTTGAAAGAGTAATATGTGGTGTACCGCAAGGCTCGGTGCTAGGACCGAAATTATTCAACCTATACCTGAACGACATCTTTTCTGTATCGTCTCGGTTAAAATTTATTATGTTTGCAGATGATACAAATTTCATTTGTATGGGAAAAGATATGAGTAAATTATTACAAGAGGTTGAAAACGAATTGGATTCAATTAAAAAAATGGTTTGATTACAACAAGCTATCACTAAATGAAAATAAAACCAAATTTATGATATTTTCAGGGAAAAGGGACAATGACGGTGCTAAGCTGTATTTAAATGGAGTCCCAATTGAACAAGTACATGAAACTAAATTCCTAGGTGTGACTATTGATAGTAAACTCAGTTGGAAACCACACATTCAATATATCAAACAGCAAGTGTCTAAATCTATTGCTATACTTTATAAAACTATTGATATACTAAATAAAAAAGCCTTGTTTTTGATTTATAGCTCTTTAGTTATGCCTTATTTGTCTTACTGTGCAGAGGTTTGGGGAAATGCAGGTAAAACGTGTGTTGAGACTGTATTTAAATTACAAAAAAAGGCGATTAAAATAGTTAATAAATTGGGATACCTCGAACCAACCCATTATCTATTTAGTCAAACGAAAACGCTAAAATTAGGAGACATTATTAAAGTAAAAATCTTAGAGATTCTTCATAAAGTAGTTAATAATAATATCCCAAATTGCATAAAAGTTTATTTCAAACCAAGAGATGATCATTATAATCTCAGAGGTGTATTTATGTTTGAATGTGTAAAAGCCAGAACTAATGTGAAATCAAGATGTGTTTCTGTTGTTGGTGTGAAATTGTGGAATGAGTTAGATGATGATTTGAAGAAATGTACTTCTTTACTAAAGTTTAAAGCAGGTGTAAAGTGTCACATATTTACAGGGTACGAAAAGTATGTATAGACATTAATGAATTTTCATTGTGGATATTTATATTGGGGAAAATAAAAGAAATGTATATTGGTTATGTATATTAGGTGGAAAATAGGGTAGGCTAAAATAAGCATTGCTTCTGCCTATTCCTTCTTTGGTTTAAATTCAAATTGTTAATATTGTTTTGTTTGAAAAGAAAAATTTTATGTTAATGCTATAAACCAAAATAAAGACCGAAAGAAAGAAGAAAGAAAGTGTTAAACGCCTTTAGTTTCACCATCAAGATCAAATATAAATTAATTAGTGTTATCAGTGATAACACTAATTAATTTATATATATATTAATCAGAATTATTATCGCGGGCGGCTGCCGCCAATTAATTTGCGGACCTCACAGTAAAAACAGGTTCACTCTGTGTGGATATTTCAGCTCCTTCCCAGTCATGGACCAGGACAAACTTGGTATCGATGGATTCGTGGTAATCTCAGGAATGGGAAGCTACCACTGTTTTTCGTATAGCATGATGACACTGGTGTTAGAGGATTGTTATTGACTTGGTTAGATATTTTAAGCCTATTTTAAATGTCTTTATATTTGATCTTGAAAACGGACAACCTTATAATTTGGCTGATAATGCAGGGATTATAAAATTTAGAGTACATTACATTCACAGAGAGAACCTGGTTTATTTCATGTCATATGTATTTAATATATCAATATATATCAGTATTAGCAAAGCTTAACATCATGAACCACATGGCCCTTTAGACGCAGTAGCAGCAGCAGCAGGGCCCTCATTGTCTCCAGAAAGCACTGAGGAGATGAGACAAGGTGAGCTCACTCAGGGGCGGCGTTAGGCCCAGCTACTTGGGCTGAAGCCCCGGATGTTTTATGAAAAGCCCCGGATCTGAAACGCGGAAGTAACATGCAGTAACAAAGTCCAACAGAGAGGGAGCAGCTGGCAGTAGTTTGTATACAGCCTGCCTGAGCCTCCACCACTGAAGAAGAAGCCCTTCAGCAGCCAGCTTCTTCTGCAGTCTCTGCCTGAAATGCATGAGTGAAGATGGACATAAGGACTTTTTTTTAGACAAAAAGTACAATGACAGAACCCCAGCTTTGATGATACTGGTGTTGACTCAGGTTTGTGAGTCTTATTTGAAAATATTTGTTGTGTTGCTGGTTTGCCTAAAGTTAGCTTCTCAGGTAAAGTTGCTGGAAAGTGAATATTTACTTTCATCTCACACTAAACACTAACAGGAACAATATTCTGCCCTGAATATGCTTAATATGTAGCTTTAGATTAAAAAATTATGTGGTACAAGACAAATATATATGATGTTGACTAGTGCGTGTCACGTGTGTGTGCGCGCGTGTTTGTGTGTTAAGCCCCGGATCTTCTTCAGTCCTAAATCCGCCCCTGAGCTCACGATACAATTAAGTTATTCAATTTACAAGCAATCATTAGCAACAGATTTATCTGAAAGGACATGTTAGGTTATATTTTGCTGACCTAATTCATGATCCATTTTGCTTGTGTGGTGTCTGTCCCCCTTGCAGCAGAGAAAGAGATAGAATATGTGAAAGAGGATGATGTAAGTGAAGATAGGGAAGGGGATGGTTGCTCTGAAGGTAGTGAGGATGATGAGGAGAGGCCAGAAGAAGAAGAAAGTGAGAGGCTGAGCAACACAGATGAGTGTCTGCCAGAGGATCCAGGACTATGGCCAGAGAAGCTCACTGGTCAACAGAGAGATACAGTTGTCAGAAGACTGGCGAATAAAAGTGATCAAACACCAGGAATCGACAAAATAACACCCAAAGATATGGAGGGCAAGCCATTTCCAAATTATCTTCAATATGCTAAGTCAGCCAATGGGCATGAGAAGATAAGAAGAGACTGGCTTATTTACAGTGAAAGTGCAAAGGCTCTGTACTGCATCCCATGTCTCCTCTTGAGCTGCTTAATTCCATCTACAGGATGCAATTACAGAGCATTTTTGGAGAAGTTTGTATTGGACTGAGGATTTTTTGCACACTACCTGTGACTGTTGCTGGGGGTGAACGGGCTTTTAGCAAACTGAAACTGGTGAAAAATTATTTGAGATCAACAATGTCCCAGGATAGACTGAACAGCCTAGCTCTTCTTTCTATTGAAAGCCAATTAGCCAAAGGATTGGACTTTAAAGATCTCATAAGGGATTTTGCTAACATGAAGACCCGTCAGTGGGCATTTACTGGAAAATAAATTCCAGGATTAATGTTTGAACACATTGTTGGCAAATAAAAATAATTATATGTGAAGTCTGGGCATTTCACTTTTATTATGCTGGCATTTGTATTTGCTCAATATAGAGGTTAAACTGAGATCATATTTATTATCTTGTCTTATAGCATGGCATAAAATGTGTAAGAGAGATATTACACAATTGAGCATGGGGCCCACCTAGAAGACTTGTACCTAGGGCCCAGAATTTGGTGCTACGCCCCTGACCAGCAGCACACCTTGCCCGCACCGCAGTGCAGTTCCAAAGGTAATAGTACTTTTGCTGCATTTTGCCCTCTTGCCCCAGGTCCAACAGCACACTTCTACACTCAGAACACATATTTAAATGCTAGCTGAATACTTTTTTACTTTTAAGTTCATTTGCTATTGCATACTTTGACTTTTACTTAAAGATGCATGAAGTAAGAATGACATCCTGTGGTCAAATGTGGGTACTGCAGTCCATGTATCAAACCAAACAAGTTCGCTCGGAGCAAAAGCACAC
Source organism: Nothobranchius furzeri (assembly GCF_043380555.1). Taxonomy (NCBI): domain Eukaryota; kingdom Metazoa; phylum Chordata; class Actinopteri; order Cyprinodontiformes; family Nothobranchiidae; genus Nothobranchius; species Nothobranchius furzeri. The sequence goes on from NC_091747.1 coordinate 57,101,219, forward strand.
AATAGATAAAAAAGTTTCACTTTAACATCCCGTCATCGGGAACTGAAAACAGCAGCTTGAGATATTTTTAGAGCTGACTGCTTGCTTCTAATTCACAATTAGCATTGTTAGCTCAACGTTAGCCTGTAGCCTTCTTTATCCGATGTTAACTCATTGACTTCTTACATCAGGAAGAATTTGTGTGTTTCAAGCGTCATCTGTTCTTTCATAATCCGTTGTCGAATTGTGAGCGGCAGAAGTTTTTCCGATTTGTGCCTCACTTTTTTCACAGAAGCCCAAAGCGATCTACTAAGACATGGATTTTCTGCTTCTTGATCATGTGCCGTGTGACGTACGCGGATGAAGATCAGCTTTAGAGCTGTGGTGTTTATTCTCATGGTGAGGGGGCTCTTTCCGACGCATAAAAAATGCAAATGACGACTTTAACTGTCAATGGCAGTGAATGAGTTAAAGTCAAACAAAAAGATGTTGTGGCTTCTAAGGGGTACAAGAAATAACTGTTGCTGCTCTTGTTACTAGCTTTGGTTCTTTAAACAACTCTAGAGCGTTTTGCAGGCCATAGTTGAATTACAAATGTCGGCGCTCGCGGGAGACACAGCAACCTCACACTCACCGAGAACAACCCCCGCAGCCGGCGGAGAATGAAATTAGTTTCAGTATAACCTTCCTTCCAACATGATTGAGACAGACTATAGAAATCTTACTTTATTCTTACACACTGCACCTTAAAGTATTTTTTTACTCATTTATCTGTACCTTTACATAAGTAAAAAAAAAAAAAAAAAAAAAAAAAACCACAGTGGAAACCACAGAACTGCTGCAACAAAATGTCCGTTAAATCTTTCAATCCAATTTGGGCTAAAGAAAGACCCTGCTAACACAAGAGCATGAATTAACTCATCACACTTTGAGCTGAAATGTGTGAGGAAAAAATATAACAGCAGTTACTGCAATTCAGACATCTTTGTGAAAAGGATGATTGTGTTGTAAGGATCAAGAGCCACGGACACCAAAGCATTTGATTGAAAAGAGTCTTTTATTTTCATTTTTTCCCTTGTGTTCAAGTACGGTCCTCTCCCAGCAGGGTCATCTAAGAAGCATGGACACACAATAACACACAACTTCAGCCACGGCATCTTCACTTCTGTTTTGTTTTGATTAGGGTGCAGGAGAGAGAGAGAGAGAGAGAGAGAGTGTGTGCGTGTGTGTGTGCGTGTGTGTGTGTAGGGAGAAGGGCTTCCTGGTTAGTTTAATGTTCCTGTTGTACACCACATAATCACTTTTTTTAAATCTCTGCAAATACTTGATGCATTTAGTGACATCGACATCAGCACATAAAAATTATATATCTATATAATTATATATTTATATTTATGTTCATGTATTTATAGATTCGTCTTTTATATCAACAATCATTCGTATTTTTTACTTTTATTTTCCTTGATGTAAAACCGGAGAAACTGTCTGTAGGAATGCCTTGATTGGACAGTGATTTTTCACAGGAAATGCTCACACACACACACACGCACGCACGCACGCACACACTACCACACACATGCATGCATAGATACACTCGCTCAAGTTTACGTTTGCACACGCCGAGCCCATACGTTCTGCCACATTCATGCACACGCACACACACGTACACACGCACGCACACGCACACACACACACACACGCACACACACTACCACACACATGCATGCATAGATACACTCGCTCAAGTTTACGTTTGCACACGCCGAGCCCATACGTTCTGCCACATTCATGCACACGCACACACACGTACACACGCACGCACACGCACACACACACACACGCACACACACTACCACACACATGCATGCATAGATACACTCGCTCAAGTTTACGTTTGCACACGCCGAGCCCATACGTTCTGCCACATTCATGCACATGTACACACACACGTACGCACACGCACGCACGCACGCACGCACGCACGCACGCACGCACACACACACACACACACACACACACACACACACACACACACACACACACACACACACACACACGCTCAGCTGACACAAGTACGGTTTCACCTGCTTGAAACACAAGAAAAGAATTGTTACAAACAGCAGAGGGAGTTATCAACTTTGACAAAACTTCCCCTTTTCAAGTCCCCGAGGACCGGTCCTTGATCTGTCAAAGTTTGGCACAATGTCACGTCTCTGCTATCTTCACCTGTACACCCACATGTACAACAATCATGGTGGAATTTGCTAAACAGACCAGTTTTGATGCAAAAGTGATGACGTATCACAGGATTTTGAACACTGTCAAACATATTAGATCCCCAAGAGTCCAAGGATGATGACCCCTTTCCAAAGACAGAGTGTGCTTTAAACAACAACTGGATAATCGCTTGGCAGTGAGAACAAAAAAAGCACTTTTCTTGATTGAGAATAGGGAGCTCTGCTGCTGCGTCAATCTGGTGCTCTTACAGCTTTTAGCTGCTCTTGAGGTTTGATTATGTCCACTTGAGGAATTTCACTTCATGGACAAAGAAACTCGAACAAATTCTCTCTGACCGGGAAAGGGAAAACTTAAATACTGTCCATCTTTTTCTTCCCTCCTCTATCTCTTATGATTCACTTAGCTTGGAATTTTCTTTTTTCAGGGCATAAAAAGTTATGATGAAAAATGTGTAATATACACATCATATGATCTTACACCTGTACAAAAATGGTCAAACAAAAAGTGTGCGTTAAAAACATAAAATAGAAAAATACAAATGAACATGACATTCCTTAAAATATAAAAACCAAGGCCAAAAACAAAGAAAAAACTCCAAATAAAAACTGTGCTACGTTTGTCACTTTGGTGAAATGGTAAACATCCACTTCCTGCCTTGAGGTTTGTGTGCTTTCATCTTTCTCTGTGCTTTTCCTTTTGTCCTCACCTCCTCTAGAACCTTCATGCCATCTGGGTCTCTCATCTCTGCCTACGACTAAAGGGACGGACCCCTTCCTCAGTCCTCCCACATCCAGATCGTCTTCATCCCTTTCTTTTCTAGTTTTCCATCTTTTCTCGCTTCTACACTCAAGGCATCTGCATCCACTTTCACTCTTGATAGGGCTCCTTTCCCACTCTTATGCAACCCGCCAAACACATTTCTCCATATCCGACTCCACTTAGAGATGAAATGGAGCTAACTTCAACAAAATAACGTGGCCTGGAAATTAAAATGTTTGCATGCACATGCACGATCTTCCTTAGTCGCGTTCTGATTCCCCTTCTGACCCCATCAAGCTTTGTTCCAATTTTTATTTTGAAGAACACAAATTTCCTGCCTTGCAATGAGGTCCTTTTTCAAAATGCCACTTACATTAACATTGTGTTAATCTGCTGTAAGTCACCTGCAAAAATAACCCCTTTCACACAAGCACACACAGACCCCTCTCCCTCCCATCAGTAGAGTCAGACTAGACCCAGGAATCGGGCGAGGCCGGGTAGTGGCTGGTCTCGTAGTTCAGTTCGCTGTACGGCCGAGAGGCGGAGTAAAAGTCTACGTAGTTGCCAGTGGACTTAAGGCCCAGATGCATTCGCAGATCTTCCCGTGGGTCCCTTGGGGGTCCGGCAGAGCTCGGAGGCTGCTGGGGTTGGGCCTGAGGCGAAGCCTGTGCCTGCAGCTGTGGCTGTGGCTGGGATGGCGGCGGAGGCACTGGTCCCTGGTCTTCGTAAAAAGCTTCATCAAAGCTCCGACTCTGGCCGACAGGTGGAGGCTGTGGTGGCTGAGGCTGGGGGAAGGAAGGAGGAGGAGGATAGGGATCGTAGTCTTTTAGAACGGCTGCTGATGGACAGTCCTGCTGGGGTTGTGGGGGTACAACGCAGGGCTGGGGCGGACTCTAAAGGAGTGGTAGAATGAAGGAGAGGTGCGGCAGGCGAGGATGTAGTCACAGAAAGGATGGGCACAAATGGAGTGATGGAAAAGAGAGTGAACACAGGGAAAAAGGGACTGAAAAGCAGGCAGTGTGGGTAAAATAACTCCGATAGGAATCAGCTGAGCAGAGGCTCATGCTGAGTTTTCTATTACATGCAGGCATTTGAGGGGGCACTTTGCATCAAAACACTATCACACACAGACCAGTTTCATTTGTGTGCATCAGCGTGCAGATGTGAGGTGCAGCCATGTGAGCAAAATCCTCTTGCCTACAAACTCATCACATTTATCCGGTTAAGTTCACCCATCAGCTGTGAGAGCTGAACGAACACAAGCTTTAATTAGAGAATTAGGGCCGTTTCAGAGATCCAACAAAAACATCTAATGTTTCCTAGTCAGCTATGCTTCCTATTATCCCTTTGTGTTTACCAGCAGAGACAATAGGCAGAAATGGAACAGTTTCAGCCGGTTGGGTGTCGTTCTTGTTTCGGCGGTTACACGACGCCGTAGCCGTGTTCCCTCTAGGAGTTCCAGGAAACATCGGGAAGGAGAAGAAGTGACCGGGAGATACGATAGCTTGGTCCCCTCAGCCACTGCGTCTCCATATAAAATTGGCTCTTTCAGGACTTTGCTAAGAAGTCAGCATAACAACACCATTTCGGCAATGAGTGACATCACTGACCAGCGCCAAAAGGCCTTCTCGGACATTAAAAGTTCTGTTCTATCAAAGTGCGCCTTAATATAATTGATTCTGAGATGAGTGACGTAAAAAGCAGCGCTCAGTAACCAGAAGATGTTCTTTATGGAACTCTGCGAGGCTCTGTAAATTGGCGTTGTTGGCTTTCCCTCACATTTCTCCGTGTTACCGGAATTCTGTGAAACAGCAAATTTGAAGCAGCATGATTGCTGCTTATTTTCCCTTTCTTCCATTCTGCTTAATCAGCAATTTTTCCAATTTTACAAGTGCAGACAATTTGGCGACATCTGCTGACGTCATCTCCTACTGACTCACAACCAATCAGCATGAGTTAACCACAAGTTCTGCTCATCTACACTACTGAGCCGTCATGGTGAACATTTCCCCGTTCAGGGACTTGGGTACGTCCTGAAATAGCCCCAAAAATGTTGCTTTTGGGACTGCCCGGTGAAATGGAGAATCGGTAAAATTAACCAGAAGTTCCGTTAGTGGAAACCAACCTAGTATCTTACTTGACCAAAGCATTTTTTAAATCTCTTTCTATTTGCATCGAGAGGAGCCAGCTGAGGTGGCTCGGCAATCTGGTCAGGATGCCTCCTGGTGAGGTTTTCTGGGCACGTCCAACCGGGAGGACACCTAAAGGTAGACCCAGGACACGGTGGAGGGACTATGTCTCTCACCTGGCCAGGGAACACCTTGGGATTCCCCCGGAGGAGCTGGCCCAAGTGGCTGGGGAGAGGGAAGTCTGGGCCTCCTGCCTTAGGTTACTGCCCCCGTGACCTGACTCCGGATAAGCGGATGAAAATGGATGGATGGATCTTTCTATTTGCATCCAAAGTACCCCCTCCAATCTTCTTCACTGCATGCAAGGGCTCTAGAAACACATGCACTGCTACAATAGACTGCAAGTGGCTGAGTGTCACAGACTCACCTGGTTTTGCTTGATGTCATCGCTGCCTGTCAGATAAGAGTTTCGGAACAACGTGGATGACCCACACGACACTGGGACTTCATTGAAAAGAAGACAGAATATCTTAATGAAAATGTAAGGAACTTCTAAACTGGATGGCTAAAGATCTCTGGGAGTGCAGGGCAACTATTCTGACTGTGACTCATCGTAAAGAAATCTTCGGGAGCAAAATTACAGAAAGAAAGCTAAATGTATTAGGAAAACCAGAGGAGGTGGGATAGTGGAGGGAGTTAGGATAATGGAAACCATGAGCTGGTAGGGGAAGAGACAACTCAAAGAGAGTAAGTGGTGAGCAAGTAGAAGCAAAATAAAAATAAAAATTGACATAAATAAATAACAACTAAAAGACGACAAGTAAATTTAAAAAAATCCAAAGCAAGGATCTCTCTCTCTCTCTCTCTCTCTCTCTCTCTCTCTCTCTCTCTCTCTCTCTCTCTCTCTCTCTCTCTCTCTCTCTCTCTCTCTCTCTCTCTCTCTCTCTCTCTCTCTCTCTCTCTCTCTCTCTCTCTCTCTCTCTCTCTCTCTCTCTCTCTCCCCACACACACACACACACACACACACACACACACACACACACACACACACACACACACACACACACACACACACACCTGCCATGCCGTCTTTTCGGGATGTATGCTCTCCTTTGTTGCTATGGAAACCAGCGTTGGTTGCTGTGGAATCATAGTCCATCTTGCGTTCCTTCAGACTCATCATCTCTCTAGGGGAAGCTGGAGCACTCGCTACACACGCACACACACACACACACACACGCACACACACAAACACACACGCACGCACGCACGCACACACACACACACACATTAGAGAGAACAATAAAGACCTGAACGTGGTTTTGTGTCTGTGCGTTTCTCGGACTTTCAAGGTGCAGAGTCATTATTCATCATTTAGCTTGTCAGCAGAGGGGGTCACCTCCAAGCACATTAAGGAACGTCGGGGAATTCAAACATGCATGTTTATAGATGCATTATTTGAATATCAAATCATGCATCTGGTGTAAATTTTCCCAACGTATTTCATTTTCTTCTTTTAAGAGTTTAAACAGATATGTGGCTGGCATCAGTCATAAACTGTGCAGGTGGAGATTTACAAAGCTGTACTGAACAGAATCACGACAGGTAACAACCTGGTCTAAAACACCGGCCAGAGATGACGCTCTTAGAGGTTCCAGTATGACTCAAAAAGTTTGCATTAGTTCAAATTTAAGATTAAATGTGTTTTAATGCAGCTAAAACAAACAGATAAATATATTTTAAACTATAACCTAATGGAAGAGAAGTTGTTGGTGCATCTTATGAAATAAGTTTTATTGTTGATGATTTAATTAAAAAATCTTCCGTAACAATTTAAATCTGTATGTCTAATTATTTAAAATAATAAATCATTGTCATCAGGGTGAAATGGAAAATTTCCCAAAATAAACCATCCTAATTTAAATTAATCAGTTTTCCTTTATTCAGCTGAACACAAACACATTTCTAACAAGGCTGGCACCTGTATCGTACTCTCTACTGTACTAATCTCCCCCATTTCCTCACACACACACATACGCACACACATGCCAGCAGGTCATAATTTAAATCCCTTTACAGCCAGTGCTTACTCGGTGCCGCTGAAGTTCGTATTATGATGCCTTCCAGTGTAACGGCTGACCTAAACATTCCTGTAAGCAGCAACTATGCGTGCAGAATTACTAGTAATACCACCAAGGTTAAAAAAACAACTAGACATAAAAACAGTGGAAGTTTTTTTTATGTTTCTGATAAAAAAATCAAACAAACAACCAACCAAGTAGATAATTTGATACACATTAAATCACCCTTCTGTGAACCAAGCTTTTGTTTGATTTGTATTTATAATTATTTTTTTGGTTAGGGTTAGGGTTATTAAAGGGTTAGGGTTAGGGTTATATATATATAGGGCATCTTGTCAGCAACGCAACTCTACCACTGACTAAAGCCTGGTTTATGCTTCTCCGTCAGCTCCGCAAGGGACAGACACGCACAGATTGACGGAAGCGTTTTGCTCTCATACTTCTCCGTCTCCTGGAGAGTGTTGCAAATCAATTGCCCGGCAGGACAACAGAGGGCGTAGCGCTGTTCTGTGGTATCCTGTCATGTATCGGTCCAAGATAGTGTGTTTATATTGTGTTTTTTGTGTATATAAGAGACTTTTAACACGGACATATTTGTCTCTCATTCTCCTCCACCTCTTCATGCGCTCCCCACCTCTAAACCCACGTTTCCTGTCATTTCCGTCCACAAATAAAACGCTTGCTGCGCATCTTTCCACTCCTCCAGTCACGGGAGAATTAAACGTTCATATTTTTAGAGTTTTTTCGCGAGGTGTTCTTCAAGCTTCTCCGTGTCTGCCGCTAGTTATCCTCGGCTCTCTTTGCAATGGCGGCGCTGTAAACAACAGCGGCGTCCTGACCAATCACAAGCTTGCGTAATCCGTCTCGTTCGACGGATGTTTAAAAAAGTGGGCTCGACTCCGTACGTACTTGCGGGCCTGCCGGAGCCCTACGCAAGGACGGATAATGGCGTTGCGTGTCTCCGCACTGACGCAGACGGAGAAGCATAAATCAGGCTTTAGGTAGAGCATGCCAGGTGTCAGGGAGTTACCTTCTCAGCGTTTCTATCTCTTCTCCTGTACTTTATTCTCTTAACAAGAACTGCATCAGCAGCCATGGAAATGTCGATTTAAAGGGCACACATGTGATCAGTGATCTTTAACATCTCTGATATTTATTTGATTATTTTACACCTTGGCAGACTTCATTAAGGCGGTGTCTCAAACCTGTCAGAGAGCTTAGCAGAGAAAGCTGCTACGATTACCGATGGGTCCTGGCTTGGTTCTAGAAACCCAGGAGACTCACTGTATCAGCGTGAAACCCTGTGGGGGTCACGATGGATGCAAAGGTCTTTTCTCTCTCCTTTTTCATACTCTAAACTCAACTCTTGTTTCACAGTTTTATCATCCTCTCTTCACAACATTCCTCCTTTACGCCATGATTGCTCCCTTCTGCTTTGATCCATGTCTGCCGAGCGGCATTGCAGTCTGGAGCGTATGCAGAGAGGAGATACAAGTGAGAGTGTGCACTGGGGTGGTCTTTAAAGAGTGAGGGATCAGAAGCAGAGGTGAGAAGGAAAGTGGGAACAGGTGGAGGAGGAGAAGAATGAGGCGAGGCAGTGAGCAGGGAAGGGGGGAAGCGAAGGAGAAGAAATAGCGTGAAGAGAGAAGAGGAAGCATTTTCTCATTTTACCCTTACCGTAGCACACTCAAATTCTATATGCACTATGATCTCTAAACTACTTATTTTCAATGTCGCTTACCAAAGTCAAATCCTCAGCCTTCCTCCTCCCTGCAATAACCATCCCTCAATCCCTAATTCTTCTCATCTCCTTGCTTTTGCCTGTTTATCTTCCTCCCTGTTTATCTCCCCCCTTCGTCTGCCTCCATTTCCTCACACGCACACACAACTGCAAACTTTTTCTTCTGCCTCACTTCTTCTGTCTCTCTCTTAGCTGGGTCCTTGAAGACCTCGCTAAGCCGGGAGGAAGGAAAAAGTATTTTTCTGCCTCATCAGCTTGCTAAGCCCGGTGTGGAGAAAGAACACCTACAGGCTCTTCAGCTACTGATGCTAACAGCTAATGCTAATGCACTCTTGCACAGCATGAAGGCCGATGGGCTCAGGCTAAAGGCTAATGATAATCATACTTTATAGCATGACAGTCAATAAGGTGGTGACCACTGATGCTAAGAGCTATTTAGCCTTAGTGTAAAACCAATGGTCTGGTAAATGTTGATGCTACTGGCTAAATGATATGTATGCATGCCTTTTGGTTGCAAACAGGTCAGTCTTTAGAGTAATTCCCATACGCAGAAGAGAAAAGAAAATTCTGCCACAAATGAATTTAAAAGTGAAACAAACAGAATTAAATAAAATCCTAAATGTGCAGTTACGCACGGCATTACGTACTAATTCCTGTTTTGTTAGGAATAATCCTCCTTCCTAATATATTAATTAGACAATTTGGAAATGTGCTTATTGGGTTCTCTTGAAGAGATTTGCGTGTTAAACATAAAGCTGGAGCAGGCAGAATGTACAATGAAGACTGAAAGCAGGGCAGATCAGCAAATGTATTAAAAATTATGAATTTAAAATGACTATTTGCTCTAACCATAATCCTAATATTGTTTATTCATAACCACACTCTTCTAGCGCACAGAGAGCAATACGAATGCTTTGGTTTCTGTTCAGGATTAAAATAATCTAGGGACATGCTGGCAAGCAGATTCTCCACCATCCTCCCCACTGAATTCGCAAAATCACAATATCCCTCAAGATTTCAAATGCCACGGTTTGTTTATGCCAGGGGAATCCGATTCCAGGCCTGGAGGGCCGATATCCAGCAGGTTATAGTTTCAACTCTGCTGCAACACACCTGGTTTTAATCAGCAGGTGATTGACAGGCTTCTGCAGAGCTTGATTAGCTGCTGCACAGGTGATTCAAGTGTGTTGAATCAGAGAAACCACTAAAATGTGCTGGAAACTGGCTCTGCAGGACCGGAATTGAATACCGCTGGTTTATGCCGTTTGCTTATGTGATGTCATATATAATGTTGCTCCTTTCCAGTGTCAGAATTAAAGCTATGAAATACACATCGCTACATCTCTCGAAAGAAACTGGTAGTCAATAAAGCCGCCAGATCGCTTGTATAGATGTAACCTACATAGACATGAAATTGCATTGCTGCAGTAGTCTTTTATTTTTAAAATAACCAGATGTTTTACTCTGAAACCGTGTGATTTCCTATTTAGTCCTACGATAACTGTGGGAATTAACGTGCCCCAGAAGGGGCTTGTAGCAAAAATGCTAGAACCCAATCCTATCTTTAGTAGCACGAGCCGTCTCTGGGACACGGCTAGTTTGAATAAATCCCACAAACTATGATGACTTGTATTTGAAGCAGCAACGTTCCGCTGATGTTGTGAAGTCGGGGTTATGGACAACTGTATCTCAGCAGCATAACGTGAGGATACATTTGTAAAACAATGGGTTTATGCTCTTTTGGCCAGCTAGCGGTGTGCTTCCAGTTGTAATTCCGGAAGTAGGGAAAAGGGCTTAAGGCGCAGTACATTTTTCCACCTCTAGATGGTGTCCTCTGAGAATAAAACCTCTGGATTTCTGCTTTAATGACAAATAACTCATGACAAGATAAGGGTTCAATTACTTTTTCGTAATAGGTTGTAATAAGTTACAGTAGTTTGGATAGTCTCACTGTAATTTTTCAAACGTATATTAAAAAATAAAAGGAAATTTTGCATCTGATAGAAAAAGGAGTCAACCGTAATGTGTAGCTCACCAGAGCGGTTATTTGGAGATGTCCTGACTGGAGACACAGAGGGAGTTCGGGATGAAGAGTAGGGCCTCTGCCTGTCTCTCTCTATTGTTGAAGCTGAGCCCACAAAGTGATGCTGGGAGTAACCATCCTACAAAACAAACAAGAAAAAATATTTACAATTCAAGTAACTGCACACACACACACACACACACACACACACACACACACACACACACACACACACACACACACGCACGCACGCACGCACGCACACACGCTCAAGTGTGCACATTCTGACATATTTTAATAACAACAATATTTTGCACTTTTCAACAATAAGGCTTAATGATCCATTTTAAGAGATCAGAGGAATCAACATTTTCCGCGTGTCTCTTTTTTTTTTGTCTAGCAGACGTGTGGCTTCCTGTAGTTCAAACATCACTTTGCTCAGCCTGCTGGAGGCGGCAGCTCTTCAGAAGTGACTTCAACTCTGATTCAGCACTGACGAACCAGATTTCTATTTATAGCACTGCGGGTTGGAGTTAGATGTCTCCATGTAACAAAAGAACAAACAAACAAACAAACAAACAAACAAACAAACAAACAAACATGTGTACAACAAAATGTGCTAGTATACAAAAATTGGATCAGCTCACAAAAATCTAAAATTTCTCACTGTTTCCCCAAAATATTGACAAAATGTTCTAACTTTTCTCAAACTAAAGCCAAACAGGGAAGGAGAGGGACAAAAACATTCCATTAACTCTAGCTATTCATCCCAAATTCAAAAGCTTTCATTAACAGTGAGCTTATTAAACATTCCAGTGTCCTTGTGGAAAAAAGAAATCCAAACAAAAAGTGCCCATGCATAATTACTGCCAAACCAATGACTTTGCATTAGCTAAACAGTGATTGGAGCAAAGCCCTTTTCATAAAAATGGATTATGAGGGTCAACAACAATCACGGCACTGGAACCGAATTTCATTTAGCATTAAGATAATTGGTTACCCCAGGAAACAGGGCACATGGAGATGATGAGAGATAATAGACGTGTTCTATTAAAGTTCCATCATGTGACTGTGAAAACGTGGAAGAGGTGAATCACTTCAGAACAATGAGGCCTGGAGAGGAGGACATGCAGGGGAGGAGACGACTGAGGAGATGAGGCAGAGAGAGCAGGAGGTGGAATGGGAGAGCTGCAGCTGAGGAGAGCAAAAGATGACAAAAAGTAACAAGATCACGGAGGAGAAGGAAGGAGAAGTTTGGAAAGTAATGGCAGGGGAGTAAAGATAACAAAAGAGGGAGAAAAGAGGTGTATGAGTGATGCCACTAATAAAAAAACAGACACAAAATAGTTCAAAGGTAGACTCTCGCCTCATTTTCACTTCTCAATTTTTTCTGTTCTGCTCCAGTTTTTCCTCGCTCACCTCCTGTCACATTCCAGCTCTCCTTCCCCTCGCAACAAATCTCATTAAACACAACGTAACCTCCTGATGGTCCTCCGGACCGCCGTGTGATTGGAGACTGTCAGACTGTCATGCTGCTCAAGCGTGCTCGGCCGCTGAATATTGAATGATAAATGCATTCTGCAGAGTGATGTTTGTAGTGTGCCGTCTACAGATGTAGCTCACAAATGGGGCCGAGGAATGAGCCAGAGGGCACTCCTCCAGCAAAATAAGCACCTGAACCTTCAAATGGTTGCATTCTCCAGGCTGTCATGAGCAGGGAGTAGTGTTTAAGAGAGAATCTCAAAACCGCACGTAAACAGAATAAACTGAACATATATTTCTGTGGTGAAAAAATATTAAACTCAGATAAGATCCTGTCCGAACAACATCTAAAGATCTTTAAGGAACAGAAAGCTTTCATTAGAAATAGAAAATAAAGTATACTGGGAGGATTTATTTCAGTGTTGCACACATCCATGCACATCTCCTTCTCACCGTCCTAAAGTGGGTGAAACTGGAAAAAAACACACACACTCAATGGGAGAATTAGTGAACTCCATACCAAAAGGCCCACGGCTGAGACTAAAACCAAAAACTTTTGTATTTAAATGAAAAAGTTTGTTTTTTAAACTTCAAGCTAGAGCGTTACCTTGATCTCAGTGATTGTCGAGTTAGAAACTTGAATGAATGTAATTTATTAAGCGAGGTGGCCTGCTCTGGGGAGCCAGTGGTGTGGCCAACAATTTTTCAGGGGTGACCATGTACCCCCCCCCCACCGGGCCACCGCTTGGGAAGTACCACTGCTCACAAGAATCAAAAATCCTTACTCCATAAAAGCACATTCTGGTCTGTAGGGTGGAAAGTCCAAGGAGTTAATTGTTTTATATCTGAATAACCCAAAAGCCTCTAGAGAACAGATTAACATTTCGCAAATACGTAACGTGTACAGGTACTGTTAATTATCCAATGGTCAGTCTCATTTGGATCAGCATATCAATGATCCTTGTCATTGGAAACCTATTGGATTGAATATATCCCCATTTCCTGAGGTTTATAAAATATAGTCAAATACAAGTAATTAAAAGTAATTTTCTGTTATATATGCATTTATTTAATACTTTTCAAATGCATATTTGCAAATTTTATCAAGTATGTATACATATATTTTTAGACCGATGTGCTTTTCATTGTAATGAGTTTTATTTTACTGCTGCAAAGCACAATTTCCTCCCCTACTTTGGATTTTTCTGTTTTAAATGGTGTGGCAGTACTATTGTAATCTGTCTTCAGAGTATTTAAGCTGATCTTGATAATTACTGATAATAGCAAAATAAACAGAAAAATAAAGCACCACAGGTAGCATACTGCATTTCACTTCCGTGAGCCAAAATAGCGAGAAAATGTTACATATCTTAAAAATTGTAAACGTGTCAATTAGTCAAGACTTTAAAATATCAGAGCAAATACTTCAGAAAAGTCAAACCTATCATCTGGATGTCATTCTACACAGCTCGTTGTTCCACGCTGACAGAATGAGAGCTTTTCATAAACTGTGGGTGCAGTTCTAAAATAAATTATTCTCCACCTTTCAATAAGATAAACTTTTGAAAGTGGGAGAATTTCAAATCCATGTCAGTCAGTTGATGTAAATAAATGTTGCATGGACATTAAAATTTCACAAGAAAACCAAATTTGTCAATTACGTTTGCGCCAAAGCCAGACTTCTGTGTCATTTTGCAGTTTCAGCTTTTCAAAGTGACATAAAAATATCCAAACTTTCAACATTTTCTAAAACACAAACTTCAGCTGCTCCTTCGTTAGTAAACCAATCAGATTTCCACCTTCTCAACGCGTCTCTCCGTCTTTTTCTTCTTCCACCCACCTAACGTCTTATTCTTTCAGCTCTTTAAGACTGAATAAGAGGACAGAGGGAGTGTGGGTTTCCAGGCAACCGGTCTGCCTGTTGCTCTCCCCGTCACTGAATAGTCAGCTGAAGGTCGCAGGAGTGAGAGGTGGAGAGCGATTAGGTCCTCAACAAATGAGGTGTGTGTGTGTGTGTGTGTGTGAGTGAGAGAGAGAGAGAGAAAGAGTCTGCACTCAAGCCAGAAAGCAATTATGGCACAAATTGTAAAAGGTTACACGCGATGAGTGGTGAATCCCCTCTGGGTCTCACCATGGAACACCATGAATGTTCACTCCTCAATTCACTAGGATTTGAGATTTACAGTAGTGAGTGCTGTACTCACACCTGTTCCTCCTGTTGTTGCTGGATGTATGTTCCTCTGACCTTTACATCCTTCTTTGTTGCTTTACTGATTTAGAGACTGACCTGGAGACCGTTGGTGCTTTTATTTTGTTTGAGAGCAGCCCTAAAGACCACGCTGTAGCTCTGCTGTCTTCCTAAAACAGGTTCTAGCCTCTCTGCTGACAGAAGCTATCTCAACACCATGGACGTAATTTGCGGGGTGGGGGGGGGGGTGGGTGGGTGGGGGGGGGGGGGGGGACGACAGGGGGGACATGTCCCCCCCACTTTTTCCAAAGTCATGTTTTAACCCCTGCACTTTTTACCATCCAAAAACAATATTACGCTATATTAAATTGACACTGGTTGAGCTCTAGGACCAAGCGGAAAACAACCGTTTTTGTTGAAGCCTGTTTCCCATTAGAACATACTGTAAAGATACCCCCCACCCCCCGTGTCCCCCCACTTCTAAAGTGAAAATTACGTCCATGCTCAACACACTTCACTCGTCTCTCCCAGTGATTCTCCCCAGGTAAGCATCTGAGAGAAACCAGGCAAAACAACGAAACAGCTTCAGGTAGTTCAGGTTTTAGATGTGCATCTATGTTCATACCATCCTCTCAGATGAACAAAAAAGTATTTACCTGCTCATCTATTCTTTGTGTTTGCTTTTATCTGAAATCAGCAAACAGGTTTCAGTCTCAAAGATAAACAACAGTAGCTCATGCCAACAGTCAAACATGGTGGTGGCTGCGTGATGGTCTGGCACTGTTTTACTGTACTTGACGGAACCACAAATTCTGCTCCTTACCAGCAAACCCTGAAAGAGAAGACCTGACCTTTGACCTTAAACTGGCTGTTTCTTCTTGAAGGCCCTCCAATGTGGCTGAAAGAAAATAATATTGCAAAGAAGAAGAAGAAAATATCATTTCTATAGCGCCTCTTAAGATAAAAATTACGAGGCGCTTCACAAAAACAAAAAATGTACAAACATAAAAAAGCATTTAGAAAATGTTTAAAAACATATTTAAAATGAGCAAAAATAGACAATTGTGATTAAAAAAATGTTAAGAAAGAGAGAGAGTGAACAGGAAAGAGGGAAATCAGTGGATCCTGAGGAAGGTGGAATAGGTGGGGAGAGCAGAATAAAGAGAGAGTGGTGAAGAAGGTCATACAAAACCAGCCTGAACAAGTGAGTCTTCAGCTGCATTTTAAAGGAGACCACTGAGTCCACTGATCTCAGGCTCAGGGGGAGAGAGTTCCAGAGTCTGGGGGCCACAGCAGCAAATGATCTGTCACCTTTGGTCTTTAGCCTGGTGCTGCACAACCAGTAGGCTTTGATCACTGGACCTCAGGGACCTGCTGGGAGTGTAGGGACTGAGAAGATCACCAATGTAAGATGGTGCTTGTCCATGTAAGGCCCTATAGACCAGAACCAGGATCTTGAAATGAACCCTGAAGTTGACTGGCAGCCAATGAAGCTGGAGGAGAATCGGGGAGATGTGGGTGTGTTTGGAGGACTTGGTCAGAAGCCGAGCACAGGCATTCTGAACCACCTGTAGACGGTTCAGGGAGGTTCTGCTCAGACACGTGAAAAGAGAGTTACAGTAGTCTAAGCGTGAGGAGATGAAGGTGTGGAGAACAGTCTCAAGTTCAGAGCGGGACAGAATGGGACTCAGCTTAGCAATGTTCCTGAGATGGAAGAAGGAAGAGCGAACAAGAGAACTGACATGAGAATCCAGGGTGAGAGCTAGGTCAAAGGTCACACCAAGATTCCTGACAGAAGGTTTGGTGTGGGGAGCAAGCTGACCAAGAGAGTCTCTTGACTTTGGGAGCCAGCTTGTCTGGGGCACAGAGGAGGATCTCAGTCTTATCTTCATTCAGCTGTAGAAAGCTCCCAGCCATCCAGGTTTTGACAGAGTCTAAGCAGGTGTGTAACAGCTGCAGCTTAGACATCTCATGGGGCTTAAAGGATATGTACAGTTAGATGTCATCTGCATAAAGATGGTAGGAGATTCCTTTGAAGGAGCTCAGGATGTGCTGAAGAGGAAGCAGATAGAGGAGGAAGAGCAGAAGCCCCAGCACAGAACCTTGTGGGACACCATGGGTAAGAGAGGTGGTGGAGGACCTAAACTTGGAGACGGCCACAGAAAAGGAGCGCTCAGAGAGATGAGAGGAGAACCACTCCAGAGCAGATCCTGATAGGCCTACCCAGTCTCTGAGCCTCTCCAGTAGCAAGTGATAGTCAACAGTGTCAAAGGCTGCAGTCAGGTCCAGCAGGACCAGAACAGAACAGTCCCCTGCATCACTGTGAGTCAGAAGGTCATTAGAGACCCTAAGAAGAGCTGTTTCAGTAGAATGAGCTCTACGATAACCTGACTGGAAGCTATCATAGATGTTATGTTCATCAAGAGCAGCTGTGAGTTGTTTAGCCACAACCTTTTCCAAGATCTTGGAGATGAACGGAAGTTTAGAGATGGGTCTGAAGCTGCTATGGAGAGAGGGGTCGAGACTCGGACTTTTAAGAAGCGGGCGGATTACAGCATTCTTAAAGTAAGCAGGGACCTGACCAGAAACCAGAGAAGCATTAATTATAGAGAGCACGCTGGGACCGATGGACTGAAAAGCACTTTTAAACAAAGATGAGGGTAAGATGTGGAGGGGGCATGCAGACGTCTTCATAGCGTTAACTAGTTTGGTTAACTCAGGCAAAGAAACAGGAGCAAAGCTATCTAGGATGACGGGCCTGGTTGGAGTCGGGAGAGGCAGCGATAAGGCTGAAGGAGAGATGCTAGATCTAACCTTATTGACTTTGTCCACAACAGTGGGACCAAATCCCTCCACTGTGATGTGAGACACTTGTTCCCAGGTATCAGAAGCATAGTTGCAGAAGATGCCCCAAATGATGCAACAACCATTTATTAGGTTTAAGGGTGAATTGGGGTGATTACTCAGAGGGAGGTTTCTTTAGCAGCAATCCAGAGTTTCCACCCTTTTCAGGAATTATGTATGATGTGCATAATGAGAGAATAACTACAAAACAATGTCTTTTAGCTCTGTTGCCCAGGTAAAGGTGCATATTTAAGAATGAGAGACACTGCTTCCAGTTGTAGTCACGGAAGTAGGGAGAGGGGCTTAAGGTGCAATACAAGTTTCTGCCTCTAGATGGTGCCTTCTAAGAAGAAACTGAATTTCCACTTAAAAAAATTCTCATTTTGAAAGCTGCAATTTGCATTTACTCGTTATCTTTTAGCCTATCTATACCGTCATTTGGGGTGAAATTTTATTATTTTTCTTACAAAATCTGAGACCAAGCATTTCACATTGCAAGACAAGTACCGGTAACAATAACAGAATAAACAGCGTGGGCGCAGCAGCGCACCACGGTCTCCAGCAGAGGATGGCGGTGTTTCAAACCCTCCCAGCGGGACAGGGGAGCTCATTCCTGGGTCGGAGCCGGCTCGCAGCGGCGCGCCACAGGCTGCAGCAGGTGATGGCAGGGCAGAGGAGCTGAAACCTGGGCCGGATCCAGTGCACAACGGCGTGCAACAGGCTCCAGCAGGTGATGACTGTGTGTTTGTTATTCCCAGCGGGGCAGGGGAGCTCATTCCTGGTCCGGAGCCGGCCCGCAGCAGCGCGGTATAGCCTACGTAATTTGGTATGTTAGTCGGTCCGGAGTATAAGTCGCAGGACTGGCCAGACTATGAAAAAAGTGCGACCTATAGTCTGGAAAATACGGTAAGTTATTTTGAAAGAAAGATGTATTTGCATCTTTGACGGAGTATGGGGACTGGCTTGTTGACTGACATCTGTAGCAGCGAGTACGTCGTCTTGTTTGTCCAACAGCATGCAGAGATAGTTTGAAAGACAACTGTAGATCCCGCCCCACGACTGAGAGCCGTCAATGGACCGTGGCCAAACTATGCATTCACATATATAGGACGGCCTGCCAGGCAGGTCATTTTTGTCTGATGTTGAAATGTGTTTGCTCATCTTAGACATCTAAGAGAGGCAAAACAGTAACAAGTAAACTTTTACACAACACTACGAGTACAATGATTGATCTGTTTTTGCTTCCAATCCCTCTTTTTTATAAAAATATCCTCTGGACGTTGCTTAAACTTGAGCTTTTGTTTGACTTATTCCATAAAATCTCACCTGAAACAGTAACAAATATTAAACACCATATTTGGAAGGGATCCAACAGAATTTCCCTGGTGTTACCCTTGTGATTATCACCTTTGTCGGTACTAAATCGTTACATGTGTAACCAAACTTCCTGGCATTCTCGCTATAACAAATACCTTCATTTTGCAGGAACATCCTGAGAGAATATTCCTGCCAAAGACTAGGTTGTGCAATTGATGACCTCACACACAGACATCCCAACACGAATTCCTCTCACATCACATCACATCGCACAAACACACCCACGTAATAAATTACACATCCCTGGAACATATTGTAAATCTGTCACACATATGACAAACACAGCATCTCTCTGCCCCTAAACTCCATCTGTCATGTGTGTGTTTCTGATGTGTGTGTGTGAGATATCTGTGTTTGTGTGTGAGGGAGAACGTGTCTGATTAAGTGCCCAAGACAGACCATTCATCAAAAAAATGATGCACAGCAGCCCAACGGAGCCAAGGCACTGAACAGGGACGCGGCTGTGTGAATATGAAATTTGGTGTTTTGTGTGTTGAGATGCAGCAAAACAGAGGGTGCAAATGTTTGTTCTGAGTCAGAGAATTTGGTCCGTCTGGTCCTATTAGGAGTGGGTTTATTTGCAACGTGACCACGCTTCAGTTCCTTGTTTGCAGCAGAAATCCCCCGCTGCACAGCACTGCCCATTTGTTGTTTATTTAAAAGATGACCCGTGGCTATACTCCTTGAAGCTGTGCTTGAAACAAATACTGACTGAGAACACATCCTGTCAAAGAGTCCAAATTAACTCTGGTAAAAGTGGAGCTGTACGGCACTCCCGAGACAAAAATCCACGATTTATCCTAAAGTCAGCGCTGGTGCAAACAGAATCTGGCTCTGGTTTATTAATGACCCTAGCATCACAGATCTTTCAAGTTGTCTCAGATGCTTTCTTCATACAGTTGGTGTTTATTCATGGGTTTGAAACTTTCCCCTGTCATGCAGCCCTCATGGGATATTCTCTCTCTCTCTCTCTCTCTCTCTCTCTCTCTCTCTCTCTCTCTCTCTCTCTCTCTCTCTCTCTCTCTCTCTCTCTCTCTCTCTCTCTCTCTCTCTCTCTCTCTCTCTCTCTCTCTCTCTCTCTCTCTCTCTCTCTCTCTCTCTCTCTCTCTCTCTCTCTCTCTCTCTCTCTCTCTCTCTCTCTCTCTCTCTCTCTCTCTCTCTCTCTCTCTCTCTCTCTCTCTCTCTCTCTCTCTCTCTCTCTCTCTCTCTCTCTCTCTCTCTCTCTCTCTCTCTCTC
The DNA here is from genome assembly GCF_043380555.1 of Nothobranchius furzeri. NCBI lineage: Eukaryota > Metazoa > Chordata > Actinopteri > Cyprinodontiformes > Nothobranchiidae > Nothobranchius > Nothobranchius furzeri. The sequence goes on from NC_091747.1 coordinate 57,121,296, forward strand.
TCTCTCTCTCTCTCTCTCTCTCTCTCTCTCTCTCTCTCTCTCTCTCTCTCTCTCTCTCTCTCTCTCTCTCTCTCTCTCTCTCTCTCTCTCTCTCTCTCTCTCTCTCTCTCTCTCTCTCTCAGCCCGCTCCTGTGGCACCACAGGAAGAAGTGATGAACTCTTCTTACTGCAGTTTGATGAAAAAGAACCTGCTATTTTCCCCAAACAAACATTTACTCCCATGAATCTTGAAAGTGTGTTCAAAACGACTTCAAAGCGCACGGTTCTTTGCCAACAAATCACAAACTGATTTATTATTGACTTATTTCTACTCTTCAAAAAAGACAAACACACTATCTGGCATGCTTATCTTTTAACCCAGAAAAATTCATAATTAATCTTGTTATGATATTTTCTTTCTCGTCTTATCGCAGCACCGCTTCACCCTTCACCTTCCAGAGACACTTCCCACTCCACCCTCGTCTAAACTGCATACTAATCCAAGTTTGGACTGAAAGCTAACGGGATTCTTCTTGCAGCTAATACCCATGACCTAATATGTCATGCAGGGATACCAACAGTAAAGTCACTCGTTTTAAGCTCTGGGCTCTCGTGACAGATTCTAAGCTTGAATCCTTTAATGTGTCGATTGCTGCTAGAAGAAAATGAGACTTCTTGTCACGAACTGTGCAAATAGATGTTAAATGGAGATCTACAAAGACTTGAAATAAATTTTTATCATAAGAGGATGGAACGTTCCCGCAAACAACCCCTGATCTGTTAGATGAATCCAAGTACATTTACTGTTACAGACGCTGTCTGTTTTGTGGTCACAAGATGGCCTCAGAGCTCCTAACTGTTCACCTGGCTCTAGTTGAGCCAGGTGTCGCTAATCTTCTCAATCAGGGAGCTTCCTATAAAAGGCAGCTCCCTCTGTCATTCGAGGAGGGAAGCTTAGCAGAGGCCTTGTGTTAAAGCGAGTGTTCCTCTTTTTCCCTCCTAGCAAACCAGACGTTAAAGTCTTCGTTTAGATAACCTGTGTGGTTTAGTAAAATACTTCCTAGTAGCCAGAGCTCGTTTTTGTGTTCATTGGTATACTCGTTAAAGAGTTCAGCTCACCCTTTTGGTGGAGCTTTTTGTGTTCATCCAATTCCTTTAGTTTTCCCGGATTAGTACCGGCGTTTTGTGTTTATTAATATTATTGTTATTTACCCAGTATTGGATGATCCTTCTGTTTAGTATTGTTAATTCCCCAGTGTGGACATCCTTTTGGTTTTGTATTCATTTTGTCTTTGCCTGCATAAAGCAGTGATTTTTAGTTAATAAACTCCTCTAAGAGAGTAAACCTTGGTTTGGTCCGGTAATTCACATATCTTTCTTTACGCCCTCAATACCATCATCTCCTAGACGAGCTGGGGGCCGTAAAATTTACTTTATACATTTTGATCAGCGTAGAAGTGGGTGGACTTGCGGGAATCCCAGGCATTTCTCTCGGACATGTCTCTGTTTGAAAATGCACATGGGTGCAATTATGCCAGACATTTGTGATTCTCGTCTTTGCATGATCAAAAATCAAGTTTACATGCAAGAATGAAGACACTACAAGAACTCTGATATCTGGTGGAGATGCTTGTAATTTAAGACATGTAAAAATGTCTTGACTGGGTCGCTGTCCTTTGGGATCAGTGGCAAGATCAAAAGAGACTGGGACAACGTGTCTGTGGCTGTCTGCTGGGGTCGAAGCAGGGCACACCTACAGAAGACATGAAAATAAACGGAGGAGAGCATCACAGCAAGCTGAAGGATCATTTCAGACCAAACAAGTGATTATGTTATTAAGGGATACTATACACCTTTTGCATAGTTTTAAATATTTTCATGAGCCAGTATGTGCTAAAATGACCCTTTGCAAGGTTAATGAAATGTCACTCTGACCCCACCGCCCTCTGTGTTCACTAGAATATCACACTTGCCACTTCAGACTAGCAGGTCGATGTTGGGACTTAGAACAAAAATAGCTGATGTACATGCCACTGCTGTCTGGTTCCAGCACATTTCCTGCATGTTTTGGATCACGAACACAGCTGATTTGTTTCATTTAGTCGTGAATCACTCCTGTAGACACTAATGAAGGCTGAGGAGACATTTCAGCTGTTAGATTAAGGCATGGGTATTCAATTCCAGGCCTCAAGGGCCAGCATCCAGCATGCTTTGGTTTTAACCTTGCTTCAGCACAACTGATTTCACTAAGCAGGTGATTAACAGGCTTCTGCAGAGCCTGATGAGCAGCTGCACAGTTGATTCAACCACTGAATCAAGTGTGCTGGAGCAAAGAAACCACTAAAACGTGCTGGATGCCAGCCCTCGAGGCCCGGAATTGAATAGTCCTGGATTAAGGTGTTAAAAAGACACCTTAATCCAGCGAGGCACAGCGAGGGGATAGGTTTTGCTTTCAGTTCCACAAACGCACATTAAGGGGTGCTAAAAGCAAGCCAAAACTGTAGTTCCCCTTAAAGTGACCTGTCAGGCTTTTCAAATCCTAAAGTGTCACCAAAATGCTTTTCAGTGAACTACGCCTTTAATTTGTTTAACTTGGTCGACAGTTGTTGTTTCTTAGATGTGCTTAGTAATAAAGCTGATGTTTAACACTCTAAAGGTAGAGCGTCTACTTAATTATTGATCATTTTTAAAGCTGAAATATTCATATTTTCATGCTTTTTTTGTAAAAATCAAAGTTGTATCATATCAAATGCATCTAACTATGAACAACAAGAGCTCATGAGGGTATACATTTCCATTCTGTGTATTTGTACTCAAACATAAGGGTAACTTGTTGGTCTGGACAAGGCTGGTGTGCCCTTCACGTGTGATGTTTGTAGCATTTGACCCTCCAGCTGACTGTATTGCCTTCCAGTGGCGACGATTAAAGCCATGTGAGGCAGCTGAGGCTCATCTAGGCCACATAGCGGAACTGCTCTGTGTGTCAGCAGTGAATGAAAGGGTGACAATGAAGAGAGTGACACAGTCCTAAGGATGTGGCCAGGTCACAGCGATGCCACGGAGCAGAAGATACTACAATTGTCATGATCCGCCCCGGCCTCCCTGACTGTGTCTCTCCTGCCCTGATTAGCCTTATTGTTCTCACCTGTCCCTGATTATTCTGCCCATGTGTTCCCGATTCCCTTGTGTATTTATACCTCCCTCCTTGTTGCTGTCTTTGTCGGTTCATTGTCGTTTGTGCATGTTCGTTCGTCCTGTTGCTCCCAGTCTACGATTAAACATCTTTCTATTTTTTCATCCGTCTGCCTGATCTTCTGCCTCCTGAAAACCACCACCACCACACATGGTCTGCCATCTCCTCCCGCAGAACATGACAACAATGAGTGCAACGGTCCAATTCAAGAGACTCAAACAAGGAAATGGGAGGTTTTATTATGTGTTAAAGAATGATTAGCTCTTAGATAAGACAGAAGCAACAGTAGCAGTTTTTATAGGCAGCAATTTAAACATTTTCTCAGTTGGCCTTTATTAACCCAATAAAATAAGGGAAGAAAGAGATATTGTGTACTAAAGCTGATCCAAAATCCGTTTCCTCTTCCCACACAAGCCACTGCTGCTGCCCCGCCTACAGCACTTCGTCTGTCACCTCGGCTTTGCTTCACTCAGTTGTCTGGCTCACGACGTAACACACTTGTACTAACACACCTGTACTGCATCATACTGAGCAGCTAGTTTGGGACAATGCAAGCAAAGATTAAGCAGCAGTGATGAAGGCAGCCAGTTTGAGTGAGAAGCTGACATCATCAGAACAAATTGGGTCCAAAAAAAGTGGAGACAGGTGCTGAAGAGACGATGCAGTGGCACCAGAGCATTTCAAAATCTAAAAAAAGGGTTTTATAACAATAAAAATGAATCAGAGTAAAATGATCGAAGCTACAGATTTGGGTCATTTTGATGTGAAAGAATCTCACATTCATTTGAGGACATGAGCATGCAGCTCAGATGATTCAGGTCTTTACGTTTCATTTCTCCAATAAGCCTCGTTTAAGTTTTTCTAAAGTGCTCTGAAGCTCTGTGATTACCTCTCTGAAGTTGGGCTGAATAACAGATAACCTTTCATTGAAACTCTTCATGGACAAGTAAATATGCTTGCTACTGTTATTACTTTTAATCAAGTTGCAAGAGTTTGCAAGAATTTGCCATTTGAGGAATCAAAAGGTGTGTAAGAATGCAGGTTTTAGGAATGTCTCTGTGTCTGTGAGACAAACATGAGTGAATGGCATTTAAAGAGATTCAAACCATGCTAGGCTCTGTTTGTCTTATGACCTGCACATTTAAATACAGGTCATGTATTCTTGGAATCTGTAAACCATTCAGACAATCAATGGTCTAAATCAGTGACTTACAAACTTTTCAGCTTCAGAAAATATTTGGGCATCTCGTCTCTGATTGGCTGACGGCAACACAACTCTTCCACTGTCTCGGTTTGCTCTGCAACACTGATGTGTTGTCTCCACAAATAACACAGCCTGAAGGAGCTCTGCCATGTTGTGGAGTTGCTAATGCTAATGATTAGCGTCTACTAGTCGAAACGTGCTCTGCTCTCTCCTGGCTGCAAAATTCAACGCAGCTTTCCTGTGTCGTGAGCCATGACGGGTGAGCTACAGCGTGATGCTGATCTGTGTGGCTTTTTACGACTCAAGCATTTTCTCATTTACCTTTGGCTAATGAAGGAAATGGGGTAGAAGTGACTGATTGTATGTGAAAAAGATTAAGTAAAAAACAGTTTCTCAGTGAACTTGCTCTTTAAAAAATAAAAAGCAAAATCTCAACAGTCCAGGAAGTCTAGTGTGAAGTTATTGATCTAGCCGATTCTGTTACTACCGCTGCTTAGTTGTAAAGCAAGCTGAGCTCCATGACTCTTTTCTTTGATGTGGACATGACTGACCTCTCACAAAGGCACACAGACACACACCCATGTACACACACACACACACCCACCTAAAGGGTCAAATAATAACAGAGGACACAGACTTCCTCCTTGCATCAGTCAGTCTCTGCAAGCTTTTCCTCTCTCAGATGTCCATAAAATCTAAAAGACAACCTGGTTCATCTAGCAGCCTTTGTGTTGGCTGCTCCGCAAAGGTCACGGTGGAGAATTTCATACACAGAAAGCTGTGATGCATTGTGGATTCTGACAACACCCTATCATATCCAGGATTAAGAAGCTTCCCTTTATTTCTTTCATTATGCACTGATTAAAAAAACACTCCAGACCTGCTGCTTTAGAGACGCTCTGGCCCAATTGAGCCTTCATCATCAACTACAATCTTTAATCACAGCTCCTTTGAGCCTTGAACTTCACTACATTTGATGGTTCCAACACCAGCGTGATGACATTATTGTGTAGTTGCTGCCTAATATATCCTTCCACTTGACAGATGCTAATGTAACAAGAAAATCAATGTAATTCATCCCATCTGTCAGTGGTTCTAATATCATGGCTGATTGGTGGACATTAAACCGTGGCCAAAAAAGCAGCAAACCACTCACACTCACATCTTCTGAATACAATTACAGCGAGACAGTATAGAAAGGATCTTTTTTAAGTTGTCTTCACCTTATCACGGTTAGTTTAATCTTTATTTGTAACCGGTAGTGTAACAGATACAAAGCAAAGCTGAAGGGCCCGTAGAACTGAACAAACACCATGTTACTGTTGCTGTTTGACTTGTTGACTTGTTAAGATATTTTGTGTGTGTCTGCCTGCTCTGTCTTCTCGATCCCCAGTGAGTCGTGGAGGATGGCTGCTTATACAGGTGCTGGCCAGTAAATTAGAATATCATCAAAAGATTGAAAATATTTCAGTAATTCCATTCAAAACGTGAAACTTGTACATTATATTCATGCAATGCACACAGACCAATGTATTTCCAATGTTCATTACATTTAAATTTGATATTCATAAGTGACAACTAATGAAAACTCCAAATTTGGTATCTCAAAAAATTAGAATATTCTGAAAAGGCTGAATATAGAAGACACCTGCTACCACTCTAATCAGCTGATTTACTCAAAACACCTGCAAAGGCCTTTAAAAGGTCCCTCAGTCTTGTTTTGAAGGCACCACAATCATGGGGAAGACTTCTGACTTAACAGCTGTCCAAAAGACAATCATTGACACCTTGCACAAGGAGGGCAAGACACAAAAGGTGATTGCTAAAGAAGCTGGCTGTTCGCAGAGCTCTGTGTCCAAGCACATTAACAGACAGGCGAAGGGACGGAAAAAATGTGGTAGAAAAAAGTGTACAAGCTCTAGGGATAACCGCACCCTGCAGAGAATTGTGACGACAAACCCATTCAAAAATGTGGGGGAGATCCACAAAGAGTGGACTGCAGCTGGAGTCAGCGCTTCAAGAACCACCACGAGGAGACTCATGAAAGACATGGGATTCAGGTGTCGCATTCCGTGTGTCAAGCCACTCTTGAACAAGAAACAGCGCAAGAAGCGTCTCGCCTGGGCCAAGGACAAAAAGGACTGGACTGATGCTGAGTGGTCCAAAGTTATGTTTTCTGATGAAAGCAAGTTCTGCATTTCCTTTGGAAATCAAGGACCCAGAGTCTGGAGGAAGAGCGGAGAAGCACAGAATCCACGTTGCATGAGGTCCAGTGTAAAGTTTCCACCGTCAGTGATGGTGTGGGGTGCCATGTCATCTGCCGGTGTTGGCCCACTCTGTTTCCTGAGGTCCAGGGTCAATGCAGCCGTCTACCAGGAAGTTTTAGAGCACTTCATGCTTCCTGCTGCTGACCAACTTTATGGGGATGCAGACTTCACCTTTCAACAGGACTTGGCACCTGCACACAGTGCCAAAACCACCAGCACCTGGTTCAAGGACCATGGTATCCCTGTCCTTGATTGGCCCGCAAACTCGCCTGACCTTAACCCCATAGAAAATCTATGGGGTATTGTGAAGCGGAGGATGCAATACGCTAGACCCAACAATGCAGAGGAGCTGAAGACGACTATCAGAGCAACCTGGGCTCTCATAACACCTGAGCAGTGCCACAGACTGATCGAGTCCATGCCACGCCGCATTACTGCAGTTATTGAGGCAAAAGGAGCCCCGACTAAGTATTGAGTGCTATACATGCACATTCTTTTCATGTTCATTCTTTTCAGTTGGCCAACATTAGAGAAACAAACATTTTTTCATTGGCCTTTAGAATATTCTAATTTTCTGAGATACCAGATTTGATGTTTTCATTGGTTGTCACCTATAAATATCAAAATTAAACGTAATAAACATTGGAAATACATTGGTCTGTGTGCATTGCATGAATATAATGTACAAGTTTCACGTTTTGAATGGAATTACTGAAATATTTTCAACCTTTTGATGATATTCTAATTTACTGGCCAGCACCTGTACTGAGCCAGGATTCTCTGCAGGTTTCTTCCTGTTAAAAGGGAGTTTTCCTCTCCACTGTCACTGCATGCTTGCTTAGTATGAGGATTGCTGTATAGTCACTGACACTCGTCAGTGACTTGATGCAATTTGCTGGGTTCCTTATATGGGGCGACGATGGCACAGGAGTTTAGTGCTCGCCCCGCAATCGGAAGGTTGCAGGTTCGAGCCCCGCTCAGTCTGTCGCTGTGTCCTTGGGCAAGACACTTAACCCACATTGCCTGCTGGTGGTGGTCGGAGGGACCGGTGGCGCCAGTGCTCGGCAGCCTCGCCTCTGTCAGTGCGCCCCAGGGCAGCTGTGGCTACATCGTAGCTCATCCCCACCAGCGTGTGAATGGGTGAATGACTGATTGTGTTGTAAAGCGCCTTGGGGGGTTCCAGGACTCTAGAAGGCGCTATATCAAATACAGGCCATTTACCATTTTTACCATGCAATTTGCTGGGTTCCTTATATAGGAAACATTATTTCTGATTGGCTTAATGAACTGTGAATTGGAATGTTTATTATGTGAAGTGCCTTGAGACGACTCTTGTCGTGATTTGGCGCTATATAAATAAACTTGAATTGAATTGAATTAATAACTTTTCAATCATAGATGTCAAATCTGTTTCAAGCACTGTATTAAAACTCTTGACATTTAGCCTGGTATGCCATCTAACTTATGTAAATACACAGTCTGGCCACGGCCCATAGACATGTAGCGGTGGAATCTGCAGTCGTGTTTCAAACTCTCTCTACACGCAACTGGACAATGCTAGAACCAGTCAGACCAGCGAAAGAGACAACAGAACTTAGTCAGCGGAGCAGTCCATCATACACTTCGCTTTTTCCAAATTATCTGCTCTCATCTCAAAGAACAGCCCAAATCTAAATTGTCCAAATTTGATGCCAAAGCCGTTACAAATGGTGGTCGTAACCCCGACTGCACACTGGCGGCGCAGAACGACAGCGGAAAGGTTTACTCGCGACAATCCACTACAGTGCACACTGGCAGAGTCTCAGCCGTGAAGTGGCTTCTCCGCTGTGCTCCTCGCTCGACTCACAAGATCACAAAATACCTCCAGCTTATGCCGTCCACCTTTAAACCCAAATGAAGGAAATCACATTTGGTATCACTGATGTCTTACCCGATGCTGTTCCTCTCCAATGCCACGATTAAAACCCTGAAAGACACACCGCTGCACTTCTGGAGCGATGCTAGGAGTGAATAAGCTGCTAGGTCACTTATATTGATGTAATCTACATAAATATGAAATCACATCGCTGCAACAGACTTTTATTTTGAAAACTACTGGGGGTTTTACACTAAAACCGTGTGTGATTTCCTGGATAGCCCTGTTTTAACTGCAAAAATCGTAGCGTCCCAGAAGTGGGTTGTGGCAAAAATGCAATCCAATGCCTTCTTTAGCAGCGCGGCGAGCCGCTTGTGGGATGCGGCTGGTTTTAATCACCCCATAGAGCTCCGGGAGTTGACGTCACTTCTCCCGGCATGCAACAGTTCAAATCGAAACGGCGCCTTCTTAGCAGGCAGAAGCCCACAGCTGGGCTATTTGTTATTGTCAGAAAACTCAATCAAATGGGAAATATGGTAGTTTCCTGTTGTGTCCCAGGATGCAGAACAGACACGGAAGAGAAAAGGGAAGAGCCATCTACAGAATCCCCCAAGATCCGGAACGCCGCAAACGTTGGATCATTATAGTAAAATGCGCTAGCCTCCAGGTTAAAATGAAGCTGTAGGATCCCGAGAGTAAAGGTTTTCACTTGTGCAGCGACCGCTTCATATCAGGTAAACAACGTTTCCTCAACTGTGTATGGTGTTTATTTTAAATGCTTTTATTACGATTCTTAGTGGGCTTCCTAAACTCATTTTGGCGTGGCTTTTTCTGTCTTATTACTCATAGCAACAAGTAAACGTCACGTAAAACATTGCCTCGTGATTTCTGCGTGCTGCCGTTTACGTGTTTTATGATCAAAGCAATTAACCGACTAAGCTGTATTTCATTTTTAAGCAATGGTTGATCAATTGTCAGATCACACATAAAAAAGCACTTTGGATTTCTATTATCTGTCTCACCGAGACAGATCTCAGACAGATCCTGAGACGCTCCTGCCTGACATATTTATATATATAGAGATTTCTCTTGGAGTTCAGTTTATACATTCAAACAGCACAGCACTCTATTTAAACTTCTTACATGTATTTGTCTATCCATCCATTTTCCTCCTCGGTCGCAGGGGCAGTAGCCTAAGTCAAGAGGCCCAGACTTCCCTCTCCCCAGCCACTTGGGCCAGCTCCTCCGGGGAAATCCCAAGGCGTTCCCTGGCCAGGTCCACTCCAACAGCTTCTGGCGTTTTTAAAAAGTATCCCAGGGGCATGGTAAGGGTCGGAGATGTTTAATCTATTTAATTTCTGACTACATAAAACAATTTCTTCAGTTTTAAATTGTGAAGTAAACTCAGACGGCGTAAAATCCAAGCCGATCCCGTTCATTTTGTTTACCTTTGTTGCCTGCCAACATGGCGTCTCTGAGAGTCACGTGACGTCCGGAGCTCTATAGGCCATAATGGATTCTATTTGACGCAGTAATGTTCCACGCCCCGATGCTTCCAGTGTGCAGTAGGATTAAATGGTGCTAAGCCCACCCAACATGTCAGCCGTCTGCTGAGGCTACAACGGAGTATGACTAGACCAATCTTCAGAGCTAAATCTTTCTGCTACTGCTGTGGTTTGTCTAGATTTCTAGACTCGGCACATTTCATGAATGAGAATATTTTCAACTTGGATTGTTTTTAACTAACACATAACCTTTCATTGAAACTCTCCATGGACAAGTAAATATGCTTGCTACTGTTATTACTTTTAACCCTTTGATGCATGAATTATGAAATCTTCAACCATGATTTTTTAAACAATTTTTTTCATTCATCTTTAGGTATGAATGAAGCAAATTTCATATTTACATATTTTTTGTAACATTTAATTTACACATAGTTTATTACATGTCCACCACAGTGGACAGTGTGCAATGTGATTATGAAATATGTTGGCTTGACTTACTGAAGTCCAAATGGGGAGGCTCAAATGCAATAAAGTCTTCAACAGCTGTGCTTAATAGCAAAATTAAATAAATAAATAACAATTTTGAGTACCTGTCCACTGTAGTGACCATTATGCATCAAAGGGTTAATCAAGTTGCAAGAGTTTGCAAGAATTTGCCATTTGAGGAATCAAAAGAGGTGTGTAAGAATGCAGGTTTTAGGAATGTCTCTGTGTCTGTGAGACAAACATGAGTGAATGGCATTTAAAGAGATTCAAACTATGCAGCTTTTATGCACTGCATGATACTGAAGCCAAGGCACTTTTTGGATTACCTGAATGGTCATTTTGTCTTTTTTTCCAGTGTCCTGACAAAGGCTAACATTCACATTTCATCGGGGTCCCTTCCTTTTTGCATCATAAGGCGCCTCTGCGGAGCAATCGTTCTGGAAAAACTAAAAATGACTCTTTGCATCATTTAATAAGAAACTATAGTTAACTGTACCTATCTCCGTAGTCTACCAACAAAATATTGACTTAAAATAGCTTCTATCCAGTTATGTTTTCTGAAAAAGATTATCACATTTCCGCTGTCTCTATGTGATGTTGCTTTGGATTTCAAAAGATCAGAAATATCAGACTCTCTTACACACAGTATGCTGCCCATACTAAGCCTCAGACATGGTTATTTCTTGCTCCAGCTATTGAAATGCTCTTTTGTTGGCCTCCCAGAACACTTCGTAAAGCGCCAACAGATGATCTACAACACAAAAGAACATATGGCGTTTAATCAGCTAAAACGGGCACGTCACTTCTTGCTCATCAAACTCTGCTCTCTACTAAAAGCTGTCAAATAAATAAATAAATAAAACATTCACGGCACCACTTCTGGCTTACTGAGACCGCATCTTCTATGTCCAGCTAGCTCATTTCCATTAAACATGCTCTCACTCCTCCTCAAAGGCTGCGTTCCTCTGAGCTGCCTGGCCACCGACCCTTCTGGGCCCATTTCTTTGAAGGACAGAGTCGGTGTTAAGCACCTCTGACCTAGGACAATATCTTTATCGAGCCTCAACTTCAAACAATGTGAGTTACTTCAAGTTTAAGCCGAAGTGAGAATAAAAATTAAACTCTGTGTCGTTGCAGCATGTGCATCACTGTTGTCTGACTACAGCACATGTGCAGCAGTCCAGTTTACCAGCACGCACGCACACACACACACACACACACACACACACACACACACACACACACACGCATGCATGCATGCATGCACGCACGCACGCACGCACACACACACACACACACACGCACACGCACACGCACACACACACACACACGCACACACACACGCACACACACACGCACACGCACACACACAAAACACAACAGGACTGCTTAATTCATGATATAACATAAAAAGATTCCGTCTGCAGAGTGCTGCTCCTTGTGCAGCCAGTGTGTCCATGTGTGCAGCAGGTTATTGCATCCGTGTGGCATGTACTCATAGGAGTCAGGACTAGCTGCAGCTTATGGTGAATGATGGTGATGCTGGTGGTTAGTGTTGAGTTTTGTTATTGATGGGATACATAATGCACTTTATTTAGTTCCCCAAATAGAAGAACATGCTGCTAACGCCAACATGCTTGACCAACACATACTTTTATTTTGCCTAATGCCAAAATCTTTTCCTGTCCTCCATCCACCCATTTTCATCCGCTTATCCGGAGTCGGGTCACGGGGGCAGCAGCCTTTGCAGGGAGGCCCAGACTTCCCTCTCCACAGCTACTTGGGCCAGCTCCTCCGGGGTAATCCCAAGGTGTTCCCTGGCCAGCCGTGAAACAGAGCCCCTCTAGCGTGTTCTGGGCCTTCCTTTGGGTCTCCTCCTGGTTGGATGTGCCTGGAAAACGTCACCGTGGAGGCGTCCAGGAGGCATCCTAACCAGATGCCCGAGCCACCTCAACTGGCACCTCTTGATGTGGAGGAGCAGCAGGCCTACTCCTCCCGGGTGAACAAGCTTCTCACCCTATCTCTCAGGGAGAGCCCAGACACCCTGCTGAGAAAACTCATTTTGGCCGCATGAATCTGTGATCTTATCCTTTCTGCTACTACCCAAAGCTCATGACCAAAGGTGAGGGTAGGAACCTAGACTGACCAGTAAATTGAGAGCCTCACCTTCCAGCTCAGCTCTCTCTTCACCACAACAGACCGGTACAATGCCCGCATCACTGCAGACGCAGCACCAATCCAGCTGTCGATCTTGCGCTCCAGCTTTCACTCACTCATAAAAAAAAAAACCCTGAGATACTTCAACTCCTCCTCTTGAGTCAGGACCTCATCCCTGACCCAGAGAAGGCCTTCTACCCTTTTCCGATTCAAGCCGATACCAATGTCCCTGTCCTGAAGCTTGAATGTCTTTCATTACTTGAAAGTCTCCTTGGATAAAAGCTTCTGCAGAATAATTAATTGTAAATATAAATATTACATCTAAACTCAGTTACAAAGACACACATTGACACTGGAAAGGCTTCAGCTGTTTAAACACTAAAAAGCAGGATTTTAAAGTGACTTTTAATTGCTTCATTAACGTGTTTCCATAGAGAATCGACTCTAACAGCTGCTTTAGTAAAAAAAAAATCACGTTTAAATGGTTTGAGGCCGTTTTTCCAAACATAGCAAAGACCTTTTTATTAATGTCTTTTCACAAAGTCTGTCACAACTATCACTACTTCCACTTAATTAAGTGCGTGGGACGTTTTAGCTTCAGCGTCTTCATTTTCTTACGTCCTCAAATTATGAGTCCAACAAGGAAAAAGTCAAGTCATGCATCAAATAGTGCAGAGAACTAAACAGAAATGAGAGAACATGATAAAAAACTGTCATGCTCTGTGCTGAACTAACCTTCTTTGTCTGAGGCCTAGTCCACACATAGCCGGGTTTTTTTAAAAACGAATATCCGCCCCTTCAAAAGCTTGCATCCACACCACCGCGTTTTAAAACAAAACTCTGTCCACACGTACCCGGACAAATACGTTGTTAAGGACATGCCAGACCTGTAGGCGGCAGTACTTCCCCCGTTCTTAACCTCGTCCTTCGTCTGTGGTCTTCCGCAAGGAGCAGTAATTCCGCTTGCAAAAACAAACAAGCAAAAAGCGCTTGGACAATTGATAAAGTGAGCGCAGCTCTGAGGGCATCCATGTTGTCGGCTAGTGTAAACACAGGTCGCACACGTGATGTCAGCATTTTTTTGTCGCGGAAAGTGACGTTGCAGACCTTAAAGCACCGGTTTTGTCTGTCCACACGCAGACACCCAAAACGGAGAAGACGCAGATCTTCACTTTGGCCGGAGTTTTTAAAAAGATCCGTTTTCGTGTGAAATAACTCCGTTTTCGTGTGGATGACAGGCCAAAACGTAGAAAAATATCTACGTTTTGGCAGATCCCCGGCTACGTGTGGACAGGGCCTGAGCTTTGTTAGCAGGTGGGTGTGACTGGAGAGCTCAGCTGTCTCAACTCAGCTCATCAGCGGTCAGGGGATTTAAGGAGCAGCAGGACAACTCACCAGTGCCAGATGATACTCAGTCTTGGGTAGTTTCTAGCCCTCCTCCTGATCTTTCTGAAATATATCAGAATCTGTTTGTCTGCCCATTCCTGCCCTTCGGGCAGTTAACTTGCTCTGCCCTCCTGATCCCTCCAGGTTCCAGTCATATATTCATATTCGCTTTCTACAATATCAACGGAACCATCATCAATATTCCAGTCCCGCCGTTTGCCCCTGATCGCCTGCTCTCCGCCACTCACCGGCCCACCTGCAGCTCCTCTGTCTCCCTGCTCAGCCAGGCCTGGCATACCCTCCCCGAAGAACCCAGATCATCCAGGAAACCGTAAGCCCTTTGCATTGCTCATCATCCTCTCACGTTGTTCCAGACTCTGACCTCTCTTCCTCTCAGAACCCCCACGGATCCATTTCCTGTCCATCGGAAGCTACCTCTACCGTACCATACAACATAAACCATTTTTACTTACCTTCCGACTCCTGGTGGTGATTCTTCATGTCGTGGGTTAAGAAATTGCCTTCAAACATGACAAAAACTGCATTTGCACAGCGCCTCAGTCAGAAGACTCAAAACCGCTTTACGCTACAGTGAATCATTCATCCATTCACACACACATTCACACACTGGTGGTGACGAGCTTCTCTGTAGCCACCGACCACCACCAGCAGTCAAGGACGATGAAATGTCTTGCTCAAGGACATGACGGTGACAGCCTAAGAGGGGTGGAAACCTGCAACCCTCCGAGAAAAGAGGCTGGCACGTAACTCCTCTGCAAACGTCTCCAAAACAACACGTCAAATCTCCACAATCTGCAGTGCACGTGTGCTCCTCGTACCTTCTTGTAGAGGGAGCGCAGGTCTCGGTACTGCCACATACTGCTGAGGACTTGAGAAGCTGCCTTTACCACTTTTGCCGAGTGTCTGAGGAGAAACGGAGAACTTGTTAGGGTTATTTCTCCTGGAGTCTAATTATCGTGACGTTGCATTGCTACTCAACAACCTGTCCTCACCACCTGCACAAGAGCCAGTTTTAGGAAGGTTACTCCCCTTAAAAGGAAATGATTTTCTTTCAGCAAAAGACGTTTATTTACATGTGTTTAAATGACCCTGAATTCCTTCCTGACACGCTGGGAACCCTGATAGAAGTGACTTTGCGTCTTTGTGCTCTCACAGCTACAGGAAGAAGCTAAAAGAGAGTCTCATTTACAGGTTTCCAGAATAAAAATCTCTTTGAAAACACTTTTACACTCGGGTGGAAGCCGTTTGAAGGAAAAACGCTGTAATGGTCTCAATTTTCCGGAACTGCGCTGCTCTGGGCGGCTGCATGTTGGAGTAGCTCTGTTGACTACAGGTAAGTTTTGCCTTTTCTTGGGCATTTTTTCTTCTAGTTTCTCAAGAAAAACAGTATTTTTTGGACACTTTACTTTTCTGTTTCTGGTGCTGTGAGGCTTGGAGGATTTTTACTGCTATTTTTTAGCTGTTTTCACTTTTTGAGCATTTGTTATGATGCGTAACCATGGCAACAAGCTGGTTTACAATCGGGAGCAGCCGATTAACATTGGAAAGACTGAAATAATACCTCAGCTGAAGCCACAAATCCCAAATGAGCTAAAACGCCAGAAGCGTGGGTGCAGAGCGGGAGCAAAACAGAAACAGAGAAAGAGGAAATTCAAACCATCTCTTCCATCGATCATAATGGGCAATGTGAGATCACTGGCCAACAAGATGGAGGAACTCCAAGCCCTGTCAAGGACTCAGCCAGAGTTTTGGCAGTTTCAGAACCGCTGGAGGAGATAATGCAAAGAAGGATTCTCCAGAGAATCAAGAAAATGATGGACAACCCTGAGCATTCTCTTCACAAGACTGTCCAACAACGGAAGAGTGTCTTCAGTCAGAGGCTTCCTCAGTTTCGCTGCAACACTGACCGCTACTGGAGATCCTTCCTGTCAACAGCCATTGTAATATACAATAACTCTTAGATGACTTGATTATTATTATTATTATTATTCTGAGCTACTACAGCAATCAATTTCCCTCTGGGATTAATAAAGTATTTTTGAATTGAATTGAATTGAATAGTAAATCCTTACATCTTCTGAAACTCAGTGTAGCCCACTTCCGCTCTGTGGCATCTGGCACTAGCAGCATCAGCAGCACAAAAAGCATTACCAAATGGTTTTGATTCTTCCCAGATTAGAATGGCACACTGTTTTCACAGCAGCCACTTTGACAAGACACAGCGGGGAAAGCACAGGTGCTACGATGGCTGCTTCGGCTCTGCATAGACCTTGCCACTGGGCGTGCTTTTTCACTGCCACGGCTGACTGGGACACTTAATTATACTGAGTTATTAATGGTATTAATTCCACTAGCATTTTTCTTGCTACAGCAAATCAAAATGATTGCTTCTGACTGCAGCAATATGATGAAGTGAACGTGTTAGATGCATCCTGCTGCAGAAACGATGTTGGGGTATTTTCGACATGAATTGGCGGTCCGACTCATGACCCCTTTGGTGTCCTATTCCTTTCAGAAGGGTTTTCAGGTGTTTTTCCTCAGCTGGTAAACATATTAGATGATATTTAACTTGACTATTGTTTTCCAACAAAAAATTGCAATAGTGGAAAATAATTACCGCTGCTGCTAATAAACACTTATCCACTGCGAAGATGTTGGCGCCATTAGCCGATAACCACAGTCACCAGGAAATTTGCATTTATGGACGGCTGTGCCAGCGCCTCATTGCTCTGTGTAATGGTGCCCTGAAGCACCTTTCCCTAAATAGATAGACTCTTTCTGCCTAATAATAAATCCACGATTGACCTCCGCCTGATGACACGCGGATGTCATGGCAACGCATGGCCTGCTGGTTGCCATAGCAGCTGGGTAGAACACTCATTCTCCTTATGAGGGAAGTTTCAGTCTGACCTCAGCTCATAACAGCCAAGTTAGAAAACATTACAGAAGTTATCTTTGGTTGGCTGGGGATTGGGAAAGAACACCCATACATTAATGTAAATGCACCGCATTAAGGTTTCTGCCTTCTCCAGACATGTGTTAAAAAGATAATGTAGGTATTTAATCAGAATGTAAAAAAAAACCTATTATTTTAACTTGTTTCTCTTTTTCTTGTGTTTCTTGCTGTAAATGATGAAAATGATCTTTTCTATGGCGTCTCTCATGATAAAGATCACGAGGCGCTTCACAAGAACAAAAAAAATTAAAATACAAATTAAATCTGATGGTTAAATGGTTGGGGGCTGCACAGTGCAGTGGTTAGAGCTGTTGTCTTGCAGCAAGAAGGTCCTGGATTCACTTCCCAGCCTGGGATCTTTCTGCATGGAGTTTGCATGTTCTCCCTGTGCATGCGTGGGTTCTCTCCGGGTACTCCGGCTTCCTCCCACAGTCCAAAAACATGACTGTTAGGTTAATTGGTCTGTCTAAATTGTTCTTAGGTGTGTGTGTGTGTGTGCATGATTGTTTGTCCTGTGTGTCTCTGTGTTGCCCTGCGATGAACTGGCCCTCTGTCCAGGTTGTACCCCGCCTGATGCCTGGAGATAGGCACCAGCTTCCCCCCGCGACCCTACATGGACAAGCTGGTTCAGAAAATGGATGGATGGTTAAATGGTTAAATTTAGAAGAAAAAAAAAGAAAAATAAAGAATTGTGATTAAAAATGCAAGGAAATTTAGTTATTTACTTATATTTTTGGAGGATAAAAACCTCTTGAGATGAAACATCTCATTTTTGGGAGAAATGGAGAGAAATGGAAAGAGAAAATGAGTAGGAAAGAGGAGAGGAAAAGCTCTCTCAAAAAGATATACGCTATAGAAAACATGAAACTGATGTCTCAATTTTGCTTTGACAGTTAATATTTTTTACATTACAAGTCCTTAAGAGAAATGTGAGGCACTCAATGCATAAGAAAATTCATATTTGATGTGATGATGCAGAACTTTCAGTGTTTAAATGTAAAAAATAGTCAAGTTTTCATTTGAAACCCTCCAAGTCTTTTTATTTTTTTACATAAATGAACCCAGGTCTTAACTTACTTGTCTCCTTTGCTGCGGGCGATGCCAATGAGTTTTTCAATGCCACCGGCGTCGCGTAAAGCTTTTGCGTTCTCCATGTTCTTGGTGATTACTTCATGCAAAGCACAGCAGATGGCAGTTACGGTATCGTCGGACATGGCCTTGCTGGGTGTGCCCGTGGTCCCAGAGGTCCCAATGCTGGTGGCGTTATTGTTGCTGCTGCTACTGCCTGGTAGCCGATGGATCAAGTCTCTCATGGCGTATTTACCTGAAGTTTGGAGTGGAATAAACAAAATCGATAAGAAATGTTGATACTTTCTGAAAGCTTGAATAAACACAAACATGTTTGTTACAACCAGGTGTCTAGGGGGCCTGGGGTAACATGGAGGACGCGTGACACAAAAGAAAATTAACAAAAGTTTTATTTACTTTTCTCTTAATTCAGAAAAGATGACTATTATTATTGTTAACCACCATGGATCTAAATCCCCTTTTACCAAAACAGGTTCAAACAGTAACATAACTCTAAAGGGCACAATATCGAAGTTCTAAGTGGGAGACAACAGACCAGAGGAAAGGCAGCTCTGCACTATTGTTCCCATTGGTGAGGAGCTCCAGCAGGTCCTTTAAACAATTTGCGGCTGATGAAAACCCAGCTCAGCTGGTGCAGGGAGGAGCAAGGGTGAGCCAACAGGCCATAGTCTGCAGGCAGGCTCCTCAGATGCAACATAAAAATGCACAGAAAAATGAAATCACAACACAAAAAGGCTCCAGCTGTAACACTTCCCCCCATAAAGCCTAAGGTCTACACCTTTGGGTACAAAAACAAACAAACACTGATACATCTCATTCTCCAGGTTGGGCTAAACCAAAATCTTTTCTGTGCCTTTGCTGCTTGTCATCTTACTTAATAAGACCAAACATGTCAGTAAAGGTTAAAAAAAGGTGAAATTAATCTGTATAAACTCCAAATCTCCTAATGCACAAATGCAGAGAAACCATTTCTTTTAATGTGACGTCTGTGAGACAAACAAAAACATCACTCTCAAAGAGTTGATGATATGGATCGAATTGACACAGAGTGGAAGCAGTTAAGACTTTAAGAGCAAGTCACCCCCTACCAGAGTCTAACTCCACTCCCACTTCATGTTTGAAAAATGCAACAAATGCTGTTGCCTGGCAGACCGAGAGGGCGGAGCTGCTAACAAATACACACACACACAGGCTCACGACAACGTTGTGACATCATAATGTACCAGTTTACATCATAGCATACCTCTTAGCCAATAGCGGTGGCAGATTTAAATTAGAATACAGCGCAGAGTTTTTACCTGACAACGGTACAACACTGCCAGTTTTAGGCAGAATATTTAAATTTTAACTAAGATGCACTGAAGTGCCAAATTATTGACGACACGTGTCTGCAGCACGATTAGACACTCGTTTATTTAGTTTATCAGCAAAAAAAAGTTTATTTGGGGGTGACTTGCTCTTTAAATTTTAACTAAGATGCACTGAAGTGCCAAATTATTGATGACACGTGTCTGCAGCACGATTAGACACTCGTTTATTTAGTTTATCAGCAAAAAAAAGTTTATTTGGGGGTGACTTGCTCTTGAAAGTGAAAGTGAAATCAGACTCATGCACCGAAGCATCGCTATATATCGCATATTATTGCCAGATGTTCTTAATCATTAATTCACCAACAGAAAAAAAATCAGTTCACACTTAATGGCTTTTAAATTTGATTGAAAACAGACTTCATAACGTATTGTAGTTACTTGTCCCAGCATTGTTGGATCACTACTGCTCCTCAGCAGTGGTGCACCACAAGGCAGCGTAATGAGTAAGTTTTTCTTCTCCCTATGGCTGCGGACTCGGACACGGCCCCAATAATTTTATTAACTCTTTTTAGGGCCAGCATCTATATTTTGACACTTCCACTCACACAACAAATTATACCAGTGCGCCTTTTCACGGACTCTTAGAATTACGAGATTTCACTGAACTAATCATCAGAGATCAAGCTAATCACAGTTTGCACCATGGCGCCGTTTGGCCAATAGGCGCTGGTCTGTGATGTGCCAAATACTGGCGTGTCTGCAGAATCTGTAGCTGGGTTTCTTCTTGTGTTCAGAGTCAGATCTTTACAAACTAACAATGCTAGGTTTATGAAACTGTCACACCACTAGGTTGACTAGCTGTGCTAAAAAAGGACTTATGTGTTGTAAATGTTAAACTTATGGAAGTTGGTGAAATCTTATGGTCTTTTTAAATTTGGCCCAGCCCAGTCCAGTCTTGGTATCATCGGCTTGCCCTTGTGTTTTCAGATGTCTCCAAACACGAAGGCGGGGCAAAAGACGTCTGGAGAAGTCCTCCTTAACTTATTTAACGAAGGCAGCCATGAGCAGGGTTGCTTCTGGAGACTCTGAAATGAAGCACACTGACTCCTGCTGCCTGTGTGCTCCTTACAGCAGTGGGTCCTCGCACTGCTGCAGCTGGAGCGGTAGGTCCGAGCAGCCGTCTAAGAAGAGGTCTACGCCACTGCATCCAGACCCATAATAAATCGTGCAAGCGGGAAGCCCTGTTGGCTGATTCTACCCGCCAATCAGAGACTCCCTCTATAGGTAGGTGTGAACTTCAGCCGGCCAATCAGTCATGAGTGGGTGTGTTGGGTCAGCTCCACATGAAGCTGACCACCGGAGAGAAGGTCCAAAAAGACTGTCGGTAAGCACGGAAAACGCACAGATTACCCAAATGTGGACACAACGAACCCACCAGATCTTTTGCTACTTATATGGTTTGTCTGGATTTTTTGGCTAAATGACCTGCTTTTTGCTATCCTGAGGACCCTAAAGAAAACCCATTCCTCTTCAGACTTCCTGTTGAACGCCTTCGGCTGCACCACAGGGACAATCCTGACTGACTGTTATGGGAACTTGCAGACTAATTCCTGCATGTGGAATTCAGAGCATGCATGCAAATGCACCTACCCACACAAGAACTCCATCCGTGGCAAGCACAGTAATTGGCCAAGTGTTATCAGAGGTTGGCAGGCTCATCAGAGGTTAAGCTGCTATTGTCTCATGGCTTTAAATACAAAGTTAAAATGAATCCTAAGAGCAAGATTCGTTATGTGACCGACTTGAATCAAATGACTAATTTCCTCTCTGATTTACCAGCTGCAGACTGGGACATTTACTTGTTTTATTTAAACATCTGGCTAATTTCCAAGAGAGTGGATTATTTACTGATTGGGTGTGTGCATGGTTTACCGACTTGTTCATTTACTGACAGGCTGACTGATCTTTTTCCCTGAGAATGACAAAGTGAGCAACTAATTTATCAACTGACTGACTACAGGTAAAGCAGCAAACACAGATGCACAGAGAAGGCTTGAGAAATTATTAGAGCTGTAAATATTTTCTGCGTAACGACAGAATGTGCGTAGAAGTTGCCATCAGCACATTGATAAATATGCCAGCACAAGGCTGCGGGTGCACTGCCATATCCGTGCCCACTCAAGCCACAGGGGGAGGTTCATAAAGGAGTGAAAGATAAGAAAGGAAGATTCAGCACAGTAGTAGACACCCATGAGAAAGGAGAGAAAATGAAGGGAAACCCTGAAAAGGAAGAAGAGCAACTGCTGAGGTGTTTGCTATGTGAAAACCCACCAAAGCTCCAGAACAGGGACAACTCCAGAGTTTCTGATCGTTTCATTATGTTTTGAAGGTTTATTATCATCCTCAATTTAAAGATCCAAAAACATCCCTGTTACATCCACCAGTTATGCCCGGAGGCCTGGAAGGCCCCGCCGTGTGATTACAGCTCTGGTTCCGGGAGACGTTTGTTCAGGACCATGGACAGCGCCATACTAGAGCCCTGATGGACCACGGCTGTGCGTCGTTACCCTAATCAGGACGCCAACAAAAGCGGATGTGGAGGCTGAACTGGGAGACGGAGAAGGGGCGAACTGAGTCAATGGTAAACTGAGAGGAGACGAGAACTGAGGAAGGAGAGTACCTGAGAGCGAGGCACTGAGAGACTGTTCTGGTAGACGGATCGGATTAACTGGAGAAGGGCGGAGAATCTGCACTGAGACGCTGGAGTAACAAGTTGACCTGAACCCTGACGGGACTCCGACGCTGATCCCTGAGCTGAATGGGAAGCCTTCTGTTACCCGTGTGTGGCAATGCCACCCCCAGAGAAAAGCTTCAGGATGAGGTGTATTTGTTTTCCTGGGTTCTAATGGGATGTGTTAGGGATTATGGTTTTATTTATGTGCGATACCACTGACTGGATTTAAGCCCCGGTTGTGTGCTGGTGGACTGAGCTACATAACTCCCAATGTTGTATCTCTAACTCATTTGATATATATTTTAAAACCATGTGGTGTTCTGACCGTGGTTGGTTTTGAGGAAAGTTCTGTCTCTCTCGAGGATTTTAAAGGACACGCTGTGTTTTGAGGCAGTGCTTCCTCCTCCCCTTTGGTTCAGCCGTTTTAGTTGTCTAAAGCCCTGCCTGTTAATTTCTGTTCAATAAAAGACTGTTTATTGTTTATTGATTGTTTGACCCCTCCCCTGAGAGTCAGGG
The DNA here is from genome assembly GCF_043380555.1 of Nothobranchius furzeri. Lineage (NCBI taxonomy): Eukaryota > Metazoa > Chordata > Actinopteri > Cyprinodontiformes > Nothobranchiidae > Nothobranchius > Nothobranchius furzeri. The sequence goes on from NC_091747.1 coordinate 57,143,957, forward strand.
AGATTTTTGGTTGTTCGGTCACCATGTGCGTATGCAGGAGACCTGCTGGAAGAGCTTTAAAAATAAAGCAGGAAATAAAAACAGTTTAAATTACCTTAACTGACTCACTTTGTGTTATGTTTTAACCCCATACCCTCCTGGACTTGAGGGGGTTGTAACAATCCCCTAAAGCACTGCCCAAGATCTCACAGCGATCTGGAACTTTTCTTTTTTCGTAAGTTACGTACGATTCTTTAGAAATCTGTAAAAATGACAGATTTAACTGTGGTATAATGTAGGCTAAAGGACAATTGTTTTTTGCTAAGACGGCCCCCCGTCCAGTATAGGCTCATGCAAATTGAATTGCGCGCCGCTCAGTATTAGCCAATAGCGTTGGACATTCGCTTACGTACAGACGTCAGTCACAGAGTGCATGCTCGCACCTAGACTGATGCAGAGTTTACGACATTTGTTACGGACCAGGAAGTTTTAAATTAAATGCGTATAAATGAATAAATAACATAATGTGAGAATAATAGTGGTAAGAGAATGTGTTTTAGCCCTGTTGGATGGTTAGTGGTGCTCAAACAACAGGCGCTGTTTCCAGCCGTTATTACAGAAGTAGGGAGAGGGGCTTAAGATGTAAGAATTTTTTTTTTGCCTCTATGGTGCCCTTGGAGAAATAAAAATCAGTGTTTCTGCTTTATGTTTATGTTTATTTATTTGGCAGACGCTCTTATCTAAAGCGACTTACAGTTTATAACCTATAGGGCATGTTGTGATCTGTGGTGGAAACCGGAGTACCCGGGGGAAACCCACGCATGCATGGGGAGAACACGCAACTCCACGCAGAAAGGCTGCAGCCGAGTTTTGAACCTGCAACCTTAGTGCTGCGAGGCAACCGTGCTAACAACTACGCCACCATGCAGCTTAAGTTTGTTGCTTATGATGGTTTTTGATTTACAGTAGTTAGAATATTTATCACTTGCCGGTAACAGGTTAGCAAGATGTTCATTAGCATTAGCATCATTAATTTGTGACCTAATGGGTAGCTGTAGCTCAGGAGATTGAATGGGTTGTCCAGTAATTGGAAAGCTGCAGGTTCAAACTAGTCTCCGGACAGAATATTCTGCTCTTGTGTCCTTGAGCAAGACACTTAACCCACCTTACCTGCTGGTGGTGGTCGGAAAGACTGATGGCGCCTGTGCTCGGCAGCCTCGCCTCTGTCAGTGAGCCTCAGGGCAGCTGTGTGTAACGTCCAGAAAGGGTCGTTTTTCACCTACATATTGACCCACACAATGTCCGGTCACCTAAAGACATAATTCCACTATCTGAGCGGAGTTTCTATTCTGTCTTCTAAAGCCCAGAAGATTCTGCAATCCTTGTTGACATTTCAAGGGAACACGACGTCAGCCTGTGTTCCCAAACAAAGCTTTCTTTTGATAAGACTGCAGGATTGCACACTCTCATGAAAGATGAACTTTTACAACTCATAAGTTAAATAATCATTAAATAAACATATGGTTGAATGAACAAACGTTATATGAATAATAATAATAATAATGTTTGAATAATCTGTGCATAATTCAAAGAAGTTGAAATGAATTTTAATATTACAGTGAAACATTTTGATGTGATGATCAGTAATGTTTGGTTTAACAAGTGAATCATTATCTACACTCATACACAATGTTCATTAGATGTAAATTACAGTTAACGTCACTGCACATAGATATTTTCTTATCCACAAATCAGAGTATCTGGAAAAGGTGTGTGTGTTCTGAGGTTTGTTTGTTAACACCTCTTAACCTCTTTTGTCCTGATTGGCCATGTAATCATAATATGGGAATATTAAAACAGAATCACTTGCTGGGTGATTCAGTTAGTTTTTGAGCAGAACTCCGGACTGGCCACCGGAGGAAACTCTCTAACCACTGCATCTCTTGACATGCTGTCAAAACCTGTTGCACGCTACAGCTGACACAGCAAAACGGTTCCTTCAGCTATTCAGAAACAGCTGTTCTAGACGCAAACGATTTCATCTATCGGTTGTGACTCGGAGACATCCTAGGTTTGACTTGGTCGCATCGAGGTTTTCCTACGAGCCACGTGCATTTGGGGTCACCGACTCCTTGACATCTCGGATCCAAACGGGGTCTCCAGGAACGGGTACGTAGGCATGACATGAATTGCGCCTGATGCCGTTTTGATAAATGAACTCTTTAGCTCATAACAACCACAAATTCTTTTCACACCCAGAACATAGTTTCGTCTAGACACAAAGGTTCTGATAACATCACATTCACACATCATCATACATCACATTCCATCCACTTGCTGCTAACCACTTAAACATTCTCTCTCTCCTGATAATAACTTTTTGGTTTCCTTGACTTTTGATGTGCTACTACTAGTTTATCCGTTTAATTATAGATCCACTAGAATAAATACAATAAAGTTTATCTTTCACCAAATATAATATTTACTAAGACATCACAATATAACTGTAGACACATTACTTGTCCGTGTGGGTGTGTGTGTGTGTGTGTGTGTGTGTGTGTGTGTGTGTGTGTGTGTGTGTGTGTGTGTGTGTGTGTGTCTGCTCTGTCTTCTCGATCCCCAGTGAGTCGTGGAGGATGGCTGTTTATACTGAGCCAGGATTCTCTGGAGGTTTCTTCCTGTTAAAAGGGAGTTTTCCTCTCCACTGTCTCTATATGCTTGCTTGGTATGAGGATTGCTGTATAGTCACTGACACTAGTCAGTGACTTGATGCAATTTGCTGGGTTCCTTATATAGGAAACATTATTTCTGATTGGCTTAATGAACTGACCTGAATTGGAATGTTTATTATGTGAAGTGCCTTGAGACGACTCTTGTCGTGATTTGGCGCTATATAAATAAACTTGAATCGAATTGAACTTATATGCATCCATCACATTTGTCTCATTTATAACTTGTCTTGTATTTTATTTGTTTAGAAAATATATTTCTTACTTTGTGTAAACTTGACTCTCTCTGAATTAATGTGAAGTGTGTTATGATCACTGAAAAAAGCAAAGAATCCTAATTCTTCTGAATAAACATTCAAAGACCAATCAGGCTGATACCCTGTATCTCTATAGAATATCACATCTTATTGGTCATAAGTAAAGGTAATATATTAAGCTTAAAAGCAACAATATTTACCCCTCATTACATGTGGCTATAGTGTAAAGTGCTTTGGAGTCCTCTGACTCTGAAAGGTGCTGTACAAGTGCGGGTCATTTATCATTTATCAATTACCTGATAAATATGGAAGCCATACCCGGAACTAGCACTCAGTCATCATTTCTCATGAATCAGATCACGGGTACCAATCAATCCACTCCTCGTGTCAACCCGAAGCCAACCACTAACCGAATAAGTGTCTTTACTTCCTTCCTGGAGGCCGTTAATGACTCATTCCCATTCAAGCAGGTTCAGATGCCCCCTACTGTCAGTTCTTACCTAGCGCTTGCTCCTCCACATCTGGGTCAAAACACACGCCATGGCCGAACCGCCGGTCAGCTCAGTTCCGTGCCGGTTCAGCCAGACACATTTCTCATGAACCCACTGGACTGACTTTTATAAAACTTTCTGATTCTGATCCTGCAAACTTTTGGGAGTCATTCAGAATTCATCATGTCCGCTGGCCACTATCGCCAACTGGCTGCAGAAAGTAAACAACAAATATTGAGCTTTAAATGGTAGAAGCCGAAATCAATAACAACACATCCTCCAACTGAGATAGAAGACATTAGAGACAAAGTTTTTTTTTCAGAACTTGATCAAAGCTCCATTATTTCCTAACTCTGAGGAACTCTGGCATGAAAGGTTGCAACTTTTCATCAAATCTTGCTTAGATTTTAAATGTTTACAGTTTGTTTTGGTCCAGTCTCACTTTAATTAGGCCCGCTCTCATATTATCAATGTTTGTTTTTGTCATATGGATAAAACATTAAATTGCATATGGCAGTAGAAGTGGAAGGCAAAGCAGCGCTCACTTTACTCATCTGAAATTCTGACACTTTCCTGGATGCTAAGACAGTAAAAGCCTGCAAGATGCTTGCTGGTGAATTATAGATCAATATAAACGAGAGGGAGTCGATGCACTTTCCTAAATGAGTACAAAACTCAGCTAATTCATAGCTTGATCTTTTGATGTTTGAATGCCCGGCTGAGAACATAATCCGGGGAAATGTTGGCAGAACTAAATGTTGGGCCTGTTTCCAGGGGTTCTAGGTGTTCCACTGACGACTGGCTTATCAGGAACAGTCAAGAGCAAGTTGCACCAATCATCATCACGTTGAAAATCATGCAAACAATATAAAGCCGGTTCTGGCCTCCCTGCACTGGCTTCCGGTTTGCTATCGCTCACAATTCAAAATCCTCGTCTTTGTTTATCATTTCTTTCAGGGTGGTGGTCCCCCCTATCTGGCCACTCTCCTGAACAGACACTCCCCATCACGCGCTCTGCGCTCCTCTGACCAAGGCCTGCTCGCTGTCCCTCGTTCTAGGTGTCGTACCCGTGGGGACCGGGCTTTCTCAGTCCTAGCACCGTTACTCTGGAACCAGTTGCCACCCTCAGTTAGGCTGTCCCCATCTCTGCCAGTCTTTAAGAGTCACCTAAAAACACACCTCCTCCGCTTGGCGTATCCAGAACATGTTTGATTTTGGCCCTCTTTTATGTTGAATTTATTTCACAGTTTACATTGGTTCACTCTATCCATCCACTCAATCCAAATGTGTTTCACACATTTGTCCTGTACCAGAATGTTTCATCTATTTTGTAATTTGTATTTTGTAATTTGTATTTTGTAATTTGAATTGCTTTTATTGTTGATTTATTCAATATATTTACCTACAACTGAACCATGTTCAGCGCTTTGGGCTTCCTGACAGGGTTGCGGAAGGCGCTTTATAAATAAAGCTTTGATTGATTGATTGAAAGCCTTGTAACGTTTGTTCTGACTTTTTTTGATGCGTCACAAATGCAACATCTCCTGTTTTCTTCCATCTACTTTTTTGTCGTGTGAACTACAAGTGGAACACGTCCTCGAGGACAGAAGCACGCCGTGCGCCGATCGCAGCACAGCCTAATAAACCTGTATTACACAACTCTTCCAATATAGCAATCTTCACCTGCGGGGCAGAGGCAGTAATGTATTCCTGCGCTGCATTCCCACATGTGCCACAAACTCCTGGTGCTTCATCATGTCCGTAATGGCTGATTTGATTTAAAGGGATCCAATTACCCCTCAACAATGCAGTGATTGGATTGTTTACTGGCGGAGAAGGGGGAGTGTTATTGAAGTAAAATTGGAGGTAATCGTCTCAGGGAGATGTGGTGAAAGATGAAACGGCTTAATTGTTTGTGGCGTCTGATTGTCTTGATGCTTAATGGTATCAGAGGCTTCTTGGTAAACTTCTGAAAGGTTTAGTTATTATTACGGAGAATTTTCAGGGTTGAATAAAATCTCTGCTAACGCGTAAGACAAATGTAAAATCTCTTTACCAAAGGCTAAATATAAGCGTTATTACACCAAGTATGGGTGTTATGTTTGTAATTAATTATGATCTCAATAAAAATTAAATAACTAACAAGGGTCATTCAAAAAGTAATTTTAATCTCTGCAGAATGAGCTTTCATTTGTGAAGTTTGTCACTGTGATGTGTCTATGTGAGCTTAATATTTCTGTCTGATGTGGACGGTTTGGTCTGCAGTTCATCTTATTACTGACAGGTGGTGCTGGAATCAAACCAACAGGACCCTTCATTTATTCAAACACCAAGGTAAGAAGAATGACGCCTTCAGATATCAGTCAGTTGCTGTGATCTCAAACTAAATGCAACCGTTCGTTCAGATTAAATCAACACATACACCTCTGAGACACTGCATTATTAATCCTGTCATTCAAGAGTTTCTATTATTATGTCTTTTGTGTTTACTGTAAACAGGGAAAACCTATAAAGGCGTAGATGTTTCCATCAAGTCAGTTTGCATAAATATTGCTTATGAAGACAGCTCTCCACCAGGTCAATCCCTCTAATTTACCACCAAATAAATAGGATTGGGGTGGGTGGGGGGACATACAGATGTGAAATGCAGTACATTTAAAAAGGTCAGTGATCACTGGTAAATCAGAAAATGCTGCACCACTGATTTATAGTTAGAAAATGTTCTGCTCTCCTTGTGTTTGGCGCTTTTCACACTTATAGCCCCCGCTCTGTCGTTGATGTGTGTAGATGATGGGTTTAAGGTTTTAACTGGAGGCGAACAGAGGCAGGTATTTTTTCTTTTGTCTATAATGGAATAGTGGCATCATTATAGAAAATAAGTTTTCTTTCTGAGAAGATGAAGTAAATATAATACTTAATGTACAGTGATCCCTCGTTTATCGCGGTAGACCTGGCCACGATAGGTGAAAATCCGTGAAGTAGGGACTCCCAGCATGCCCCTCGCGGGGATTCCCTCCACGTCGCACCTACGTCACAAACCGCGGCTATAAACGGAAGTCGCCTTTCCAGCTCACCACTCAGTCATCGTTTATTCAGATTCATGATCAGAGTTGCCAACCTACCGATCAATCCAACGAACTATCAGCTCATAGTAAGTTATCTTACTTACTTACTTCTGGAAAGCCCGGCATTTCCGTGTCACTTCGTTGACGCTCAAAGGCTCGGGGGTTTCCTAGATTAATTGTGAGCTGGCGTTTCACCGACGCTATCACTTCCGCGTCTGTGAAACCACGCTCCCTACAAGCTCAACTCCCGAATCCAGCCGACCAGTCTGACATACAGTACTATATTGAATTATCGTATGATCACATTCTCTTTTTGTGGGTAAAACTCAAGAAAAATTTTTTTTTACTTGTTTTGTTTTATAGTTTTATTACAAAAAGTGCATTTTATGATGAAATTGATGAAAAAACCCAGGAATTTCTTGATATTTCGCATAGAAAAATACCGCGAATCGGCGAATTTCCCTTGAATAAGGCTCCAAAAAAAATCCGTGAAGTGGTGAATCCGCGATAAACGAACCGCGAAGTAGCGAGGGATCACTGTATCTATTATCTTGTCTGATGGCACCATCTAGTGGCTGACAAGCATATCACACAAATTATCTCTCGTTCAGTTTTTTTTTAAGATGGCGACTTCACATTTCTTGTTCATTAACGGGCTTCTGTAGCCGATAAACATAGCTAAAACATGTGGTTTCACAAGTGTTATTTTCATGTCACGCTGCGTTTCCATATATTTATATTTAAAGACTTTCTTTTCCGTGAGAAATTCATCAACTCTGCATCAGCCGAGGTATTCCTTAAGGAGACAATGTGTAGTTTTTACCATTAATTTCTGAAAATATCCATCAAAATGAATGAAATGATGCCCAGTTGTTGAAAAATATTGGCAGCTTTGTAACATACAACCATAACAATCAGGTCTAAAATACACGGGAGCTGGTCTAAGTCTCTGGCCGACGCCATGTTAGATGCCATGTTTCCTTCTACAGGAGCCCAAGAGGACAAAATACATTTACTGATTTGTAACAAACAGTTACAAAACTTCCGTCATTCTTAAACGTTGTTGTTTTACACATTTACGTCTTCACTAGTTACCAGTGATGAAAGGGAGTTTGATGTGCTTGTTATTTTGCTAAAGTATGCACTCCTCAGGGCTTTTTGACCCTAATGGGCATCCGTTGGTAAGGTCTTACTCCAACACAAAAATACTGCTTGCTTGCAACAATTTAGGTGTCTACTGCCCCCTATCGCCAGGAAAAATACACACTGTGACTTTAAATTTGAAGCATGTAAGCGGTAGTCTACGCAATTGTTTAGTTCTGGTCGGTGCTCAGTTTCCTATTGCACGGAGCTCTGTGGGGCATGGGGCGTGCTTAGCAACAACAACAAAAAAAAAGATGTATTGCTTACGTTATATCACAGCACATGATAAGATAATCACTTTTGGGTATTTTTGAAAAATCATACATCATTTCTGAAAGAGGAAAACTCCAGAAAGATACTTTATGTAATCCAAAGTGGTTAGAATGAAGGCAACTGGACTTCTTTTTCTTGAAAATGTTTGTCTTCTCATTCATGGAGCTTTGTCAATTCTGCCTAGAATATGGGAAAGTCAAGCTTATAAACCGTAGCTGTCTATTGTCGCGTAACAAACTGAAAATATATGAATACTCCTCTTCCCAACCCTATGAGGAGTCATTGAAGTCGTTAGCCCCTATTGTATTGTATTGGTTAGATGCAAGAGGGTGTGGCCTACTGAAACTTTTTTGGAATTAGGTTTAGAGATGCATTTTTGGTGTTGGAAAGGTGAAACCAGAGGCCTCCTCCTCTGTTAATGTACGTCTTTCCCGTTTGGATTACATGACCTGTATGACAGAGAACCTTCGCCAGTATTTTTGTACCATTTTTAAATGGGGGCAGCAGTAGCTCATGAGGTAGAGCGGCTCTTCCAGTAACCAGAAGGTTGCATGTTTGATGCTGGCCCCGGCAAAGAATTCTGCTGTTGTGTCCTTGGGCAAGACACTTAACCTTCCTTGCCTGCTGGTGGTGGTCAGAAGGACCGGTGGCGCCAGTGCTCGGCAGCCTCGCCTCTGTCAGTGCGCCCCAGGGCAGCTGTGGCTACATTGTAGCTCATCACCATCAGTGTGTGAATGTGTGTGTGAATGGGTGAATGATACGTTGTAGTGTAAAGCGTTTTGGAGTCCTCTGACCCTGAAAGGTGCTAGTGCGGCTCATTTATCATTTATAAGAAACTCAGTTTTAATCAGCTTTGGTTATAAGTTTAACTGGAAAGTTTTCTTTTTCAAAGATAAACACAAGAACTCAAGTAGGAACACATCTTTTTAAAAACGCAGAACAAAGCCGACAATGTCCCTGCGCCTTTAGTGTACCTCAACAAGGAATCAAAACATGGAGGAAAAGCTGTGAGAAGAATTATAAAATCGCACAACAGTGCTTTATTCCTCTTCCTTTATTTATTTGTTATTATTCTCCTTTTCTATTTCTCCCTGCCTGCCGCGCTCCCTGTTAGGCGCAGAGAACGAGGAATGCCAGCAAGAACAAAGTGTGCTGATAAAACGCATGCCAGACCCTCGCAAACAAGATATTCATCCCAAAGGCGACAGCGAAAAATTTCATAAAGTACTGCTGCAGAAGGGACAGAGAAGTGTGTGTCAACACTGTGTGAGTCAGTGGACACGGCGACGGCGTCTTTCAGGCTGCTCGCCTTGCAAAGTTGTTTATAACTAGAGTTGTAGGTCTCATGACAGCAGGGATGACAGAATATGTAGAATCTGGCACGTGAGGACAAAACAAAATGGACATTCTTTAAAGTCCAACGACTGACGGGCTGTTTAATATGTTGGCTTCAGCCCTATTTTGTGGAACAATTCATAGAAATAAATGTTTTCACAATTAGACTTAAAGTAGACCTATTTAAAACATTTGCAGTGGTCTCTAGTATTAATGAATGTCTTGTGAAGGGAAAAATAGCTCTGGCACTCTTGTTTCAGGAAGTAGAAGTTAGCCAGAGGAGAGGTGAGCAGAAAACAGCAGGATTTGGAGTCTCACTTGTTATAAATTCATGATATTTGGACACCTCGACTCTGATTGGCTAACAACAAGTCTTGTGTTTCAGTTTGCTTTGGAACGTTTATCTTTTATCTCCACAAATACAGCAAGCCTGAAGGAGTAAAGCCTGGTTCATGCTTCTCCGTCAGCTCCGCAAGGGACAGACACGCACGGATTGACGGGAGCGTTTTACTCTCGTACTTCTCCGTCTCCTGGAGAGTGTTGCAAAGCAATTCCCCGGCAGGACCACAGAGGGCGTAGCGCTGTTCTGTGGTATCCTGTCATGTATCGGTCCAAGATCGTGTGTTTATATTGTGTTTTTTGTGTATATAAGAGACTTTTAACACGGACATATTTGTCTCTCATTCTCCCACCTCTTCATGCGCTCCCCACCTCTAAACCCACGTTTCCTGTCATTTCCGTCCACAAATAAAACGCTTGCTGCGCATCTTTTCACTCCTCCAGACACGGGAGGATTAAACGTTCATATTTTTAGAGTTTTTTCACGAGGTATTCTTCAAGCTTCTCCGTGTCTGCCGCTAGTTATCCTCGGCTCTCTTTGCAATGGTGGTGCTGTAAACAACAGCGGCGTCCTGACCAATCACAAGCTTGCGTAATCCGTCCCGTTCGACGGATGTTTAAAAAAGTGGGCTCGACTCCGTACGTACTTGCGGGCCTGCCGGAGCCCTACGCAAGGACGGATAATGGCGTTGCGTGTCTCCGCACTGACGCAGAAGCATAAATCAGGCTTTATGCAGTGTTGGAGTTGCTAATGCTAATGGTTAGCTTCTACCAGCTGAGACGTACTCTGCTCTCTCCTAGATGCTAAATGAACAACTGTCTCCTCTGTCTCAAGCCAACATGAGTCCAAACATGCTAATGTCATAGATCTGACCGCTTTTCTGCATTTCCTCATCTGTTTTCTTTCTGTGGTTAATGGTGGAAACAGGGGTAAAAGGCTATTTTCACATTCAGCCTGCATGTGAAACTCAGAGTGAGCGATCATATTTCAAACAGAACAAGTACGTTTCTTCCTACAGGTTTCCTTTGCAGCTGCTGGGCTCTAACACACGCTCTGACACACACTTAATCAGGCAATTAGTGGCATCCCTTCGCTGCACATTTCTGGTTTCCACAGTAACACTCCCCAGCAATGATGTCATCAATACGAGACGCAAAGAAGGAGCGACTGCAGCCGAGAGAAGGTGGAGTTATGAGCTCACGTCTGAAACAGTGAGACGAGACAGAGGAACATGTGGGAGTGTGTCAAACTAACAAAACAAGGACAAAGGGGAACAATTTGGAAAAATAACTTACTGAGATGCTGATGGGTGAAAGAATGAGGACAATAAATCCATAGAAGGGAAATGACTAAATAAACAGTAATAGG